>NC_048222.1:3975381-4170996 GCF_002007445.2 Ailuropoda melanoleuca
TTGCAACTGCTTCTGGCAAACATCAGAGATTCAACCTTGCAACTACAGTTGTTCTTAAAAGATAGTATCTCTTTGTCATCTGTACAAGTAAGATTAAATGTGTACATCAAGTCTATTTCTACCTATCGTTCACTTCAAAGCCAAAATCTTTTGTGGAGGATTTTGATTAGAGGTTCTCCACCTTCCCCCCGCCCCGGGGGGGGGGGCAGGAAACCAAGGCACAGTATTTGAATTTTGAATTCCAATTTGAGGAAGCAGAACTCAAAATGTGGGATTTTACCAATAGAGAAACACTAATCAAAACATGATTGACAGGGGTGCCTGGGTGGCATAGCGGTTAAGCGTCTGCCTTCGGCTCAGGGCATGATCCCCACGTTATGGGATCGAGCCCCACATCAGGCTCCTCCGTTGAGCCTGCTTCTTCCTCTCCCACTCCCCCTGCTTGTGTTCCCTCTCTCGCTGGCTTTCTCTGTCAAATAAATAAATAAAAATCTTTAAAAAAAATAAAATAAAAAAATAAAATAAAAAACATGATTGGCAGCCATGAAAGTGACACATCAGCTAACTCTGTGGCAACTCACTTTCAGGACTTAGTTGTACCGTCTGCTTATCCCAAAAGGGGGGGAATCAGTGACCCTCTAAATGTGCCCACGATTATTTTCATAATTTTCTAGGAGTCTCCATTTTACAATATTCTTAGAGGTGTTAAATTATCAGTTCGAAGGTCTATCATCAATCTGTTTCCTTTTTTAGTTGCTTTTCTTTTCAGTTTCATATTTTATGTACAAGTGATAAAGATAAATCATTGTTCCTACTCAACTCTAGGGAATTAGTTTCAAGCAGTGGTGGTTTGATCCAAGTTTCATTTCCTGGAGTTACCAGTTTTTCTCTACTTCATCTCATGAGAATACAGCTCAACTTTTGCCACTGCATCTGAGGTTTGGCATTCACAACATAAAGAGCTGATAGACAGAGGCAACTGGGCCAACAGCATGGAGAGTGATTAGGACACTGACTTATGGGAGTGGCTGGCAAAGCAAACATTCAGCGCCATTCTTAAAGTGGTACAGGGGCAGGAGGTAAGGTAGAGCATGCCAAGATGTGTAAAATTCCAGGAATCTAAGGAGTTAAGCAGAGCTGTGAAAGGGAGTAAAATAGAAATCACCAGGGTGAAACTTAGAAAGATGTGAATTTGGATAGAAAAATCCCAGGGGCCATGGAGAAATGTTTTTTGAGTTGAAGATTTGCAAGTCTAAGAGGCTCACACATGAATGGGTAGGGCAAAGAACAGATACATGTGGATTATTCCTTCATGTGTCCTGATTGCTACTGATGGGCTGGTGAGACCTTGAAGTATCGGATGGCATAGTCAAAGATCACTGATTATTACCAACCAGGAGGGTGTGATGTGTTGTCTTACGCATGAACAGAGGGATCTCACAAATTCATTCCATTTAGGGATTGTGATGTTACAGACCCTCCAAACCTCCAAATCAATATGCTTCTGCTCTATTAAGAGAAAATCTCTTTTGAACTTTTCCTTGAGTAACTGCCAATAATTGTATTAAGATTATGAGATGATTTTATTGGTTAATGTGCAGATATAAATGGTCACTATAAAAATTCACATTTTTTATAACTTTGCTAACTAGCTCATGAAATATCTCTAATTTCGGAATCAGACTTTGAGGATTACTTCTAAGCTAGGGCTCACTTTAGTTTCCCCCATATTCATATATATATATATTCATATACATATTCATATACATTCATATATATTCATATACATATTCATATATATATTCATATATATTCATATATATATTCACATATATATTCATATATATATTTATATTTGTTAGAGGGATTATAGAATCATAGAGTGAAAGGACCACAGAGATCACCTAGTTAAATCTTATTCCATAATTTTACAAATTAAAAAAATAAGAAAGCAGGAGCCCATTGGTGACAATGACATAACTATTATGGGGCAGGGCCATGACTTGTCCAAAGTCAATGGACTAACAGTTACTTCTAACACATTCTACTGCCAGGATATATACTTTTAACTACCTAAAAGATCAAGGATCCTGATTACACATAGCACTGATATTCTTATCTGATTGAAAAGCTATAGCTAGGTTTACTGGTGCATGATAGATTTCTCCATACTGCAAGTTACAGAGAGAGAGGCAAGATGGTGGAAGAGTAGGGACCTTTTTTCATCCGATCCCTTGAATTTAGCTAGATAGCTATCATACTGTAAGTTACAGTAGATGTGTAATAATTGTCCTTGTTGTAGATGTTGCCTGCCTGCCTTCTGAGTGTGCTATTCATTGTCTCATAAGCTGTCAGAATCATTTCTTCAAGTGGAAAAACCACTTTTCTGGTAACTACAAGCTGAATTGGTGCACTGGTTCTACTAAAGCTTCAGAATGCTGCCATACTGCTTGAAGCTTTTCCATGAGACCCACTGTGTGATACAAGACTGCCCTCCTCATGCGACCCTCCTGTGTCAGCCTTTTTTTGTGACTCAACATTGCTTAAACATAATGCTCTTATTTATTCCCTACACTTGTCCAGTTCCAACAAACTATTTTTTTATTCAAAAAGCATTATTTTGGGTGTATAGAATGATTGGTTTTCATCTCTGCCTTTTCAGAAATCCCGTCTCTTCTTTTATGCTGTATGATCTTAAATTATGCTGATAAAATTGCTGAAAATTTGGATGCAGAATGTCAAGGCAGAGCCAACACAAGTTCAGTGTTTGTTTCCAGATTTTCAGTGAGATATCTTTGACCTGAGGGAGAACTTTGAAAGTCAACAAAATTATCTAGGATCCCATATTTCACAGTGAAGTTTGTAAAATATTCTCCTATCACCTTGCTGATAGATTTAGCCCATTTTCTTCAAACTGGATCCAGATTTCATAAAAGTCAATATGGAAAACAAATCCAATTATGAAACACATAAATTAGGAAGTAATTATTTGCATGACAAACCCATGCTTAGCCTCTTGATATGAAGTCCATCTATGCCAGAGGGGTTCTCTTATGTAAATATTAGCACTTATGAATTCACTTTCAAATTATGAATTATTTGACATGCTGATTAGTTGGCTATCTGGGAAATGATTGCAAACAGGAAAAAAGCAAGACTTCCGTACTAAACTGATAGAAGAATAATTAGAAAAAAAGAAGAAAGATTCTCTGAAATTTTTGCATGTCAGTAGAAAACTGACATGGTCACTGGAAATTATTTAATAGATCATAACGTGTTTGGGGAGTGAGATTAAAACAATATCCCTAAAATTCCATAACCCTTGGCATAACCCTAAAATTCCATAACTAAAGAATGAGATATAGGAGAAAAAAGGTACAAACACAGACAACCCAAGGAATCACATATATATGGGTTAAAGGGAAACAATTAGAAACAACATCATTTGTTTGTTGAGTACTCCCTAATAAGCAAATGCATTAAAACTTGGGTACTGGATCATAAACTCTGTTCTTTGGGAAATGTAAGATTCTGCTAATCTTTCAAGGATTGTCACTTTATAGCAATCTTCTTTAGACTGAGGTGTCTTTCTGAATCCCTTGGGCTGTAGCTCTATTTCCATGTTGCCATTCAGAGAAAAGTATGCTCTTCATATGCCCATCTCTTCAGTATAATTAAAAATACAGAAACAGGCTCTGAATATGGACAGAAAATACTGACTGACTTACTCCAAATGTTTACACAGCACAGAATGGCAAATAATAATTGCATGGTTCATGTTATCATATTATCAGAAAATCTTGTATTTACTTAAATTAGTTGGGTAAATTCTTGGAGTAATTTCTCTCAGTGCATTTATCCAGTTTGTCTGTCTACACTTAAGTAGATAGTTGTTTCTCTTTGAGTGGAGGTCTTTTGAGGCAGTAAATAACAAGGGTTTGCTAGCTTTGAAAATGTGAATAAGTCAGGTGTTTTTTTGTTTTTGCTTATTTTGCCTATCTATAAAAAGGGGACAATGTTATCCAGTTTTCATGTTACAAGTTTTTCAAAAGCAGTACCGTAAGGTACTTAACACGTTGCAGATTTACAGTATGCATGTAAAGTAACTATATTATTATCTTGTGCCGATATAATATCATTATTAAGAAAACAGTAGTTCTCAACCTTGTCATCTTTAAGGAGCCATTGAATTACTTTTTCCTTGTAGACACTAAGATTTAGGATTTGTCAATAAAAACTATTTGTATAAAGTAACAATTGATTAGTTTTTAATATTTAAAAGTCAATGCCATTCACAACTATTAACCAGAAATTTCAATAAGCATTAATTAACCAGGTTATCAGAGCGAGTTAACATAATCTTAGAACAAAGTAATTTAATGCCGCGTGGAGCCTCTGTAGCTTCAGCTTTTCTAAAAGTATAATTTTCCCTAAGTCTTTTAAATTTGGGAAAAAAAGTCCCCCCAATTCTTTGGATACCTTGAAGAATCTTTAGTGGCTTAGAGACCCCATACTGGAAGCTAGTGAATAAGGTGGAATGCCTTTGGGGTACTGTAAGGATTTTTGAGAGTACATAATAGTTCAGGAAACTCATCAGTATGTATTAAAACTACACAGGGAAAACTGTCAGGCTTCTAGAAGCCAATAACATATCAAAGAGACAAACTATCTGCTGCTAGGGTTCAGGCTGACGTGAATAAATTTCAGACTGTGGGAAATATGGCCAGACCTAACAGTAGGAAGGGTGCTGAGCATACACAATGCATGACTGATTGCAGGAGCCAATTGCTGCCCCGCCTGAGAGCCAAGACAGCGGGTCCCAGGACACCTGCATATGTGATCAATCTGACTTCCTCAGAGAGCATAAAACGCCTGCTCTAGTTCTTAGACTAAAAGAGTAAATCTTTAAACATCATTTGCATTCAAGTGAACGCCCTGAGGGTCTCTCAAAGGTGTTTCAGAGAATGGC
Organism: Ailuropoda melanoleuca; assembly: GCF_002007445.2. Lineage (NCBI taxonomy): Eukaryota > Metazoa > Chordata > Mammalia > Carnivora > Ursidae > Ailuropoda > Ailuropoda melanoleuca. Next base: position 3,980,351 of record NC_048222.1, read on the forward strand.
ACAGAGCAGTAGGCATTGTTTTGTGCTACCAGGATTAGAGAAAGGAAGAGAAAATGCCCCATCAGAGAAAAGAAATGAGCCCAGCTGCAATGTCTAAGACTAAGGTTCCAGCGATGGAGGGGAGGATGGCTTATTGTGGAAATCCATAGCAGTCATCCATGACCTTGGACTGAATCCAATGTAGTTTAAATCCTTCATTCAGCAGTTTATAGAGTATCGGTATTAGCTGTGTGTACTCAGGCAGTTTACTTACCCTCCCTGAGCCTTAGTGTTCTTATTGTAAACTTAGTGTTATACTACACATGCAGGGAGTTACCATGAGTATTAAATTAACTGATGTAACAGAAGCAAAATGTCTAGTACAGACTGGATGCTTAATACATGATAATGAAGATTATGAAGATTATTTGCATACAATCAAACTAGCAAATTGGAACCAGTCTCTTTTGTTACACACTGGAAGTTACTTAATATTTGACTTTTTATTTCTTTTGCTGACATATTTATCTCTTTCATTCTGAGATTACTTATATCTTTCTGTCTGGAATATTTTGAAAGAAGTTGTGTCTTTTTAGGTGATTTCTTTTTATCGATCTAAGAGATGGATGATCTAATTCAAGCATTGAGAGAGAGAGAGAGAGAAATTTAAGTGAGCAAGATCAGGGAAATGTGCAGTTTCAAATACTGATCCAGTAATATCTTATCAATGCATGACTTGATTATTTATTATGCATTTTTCAGAATTCCAGATACTCTTAAGCTGGGATTTATCTCTCTTTAATATTGCTCTCAGTTTTGTTCCTTTCCATTAGTGCAGATAATAGAAGCTTATTGTATACCACTTAAAGATGAAAGCTAAGTATTTTATACATTCTTAAAAATACTTGCAAAATTGCAACAATACAACATTTTGTGTATCATGGTTGGTTGTTAACTGTCAGTTACAGGCACCATATCAGAAAAAAGTTGCAGCAGTATCTTATTAGCAAATGGAATAAAAAGATCTTTAGCATAATAGAAATAGCTCTGGCGTTTTTCTAAGAGATGGTTATTATTTTCTTCAAGAAAAGAAAAATCACGGTTGGCATTGGTAACCAGGAGCTACTTAAATCAGCACAATGAAAAATGGGCCTGAGATACTCTGCACTACGAAGATTGTAGATTTTAAATCTGGATAAACAAAGAAAACCAGGGATTATGGTGTTTTGGAGAAAAATGTATTAAACTCCATGGATCTAAAAGATTGTCTTTAGGGATATGCAGCATAAAAGCTTGGATGATTGAATGTCTTTGAGAAGATAGACCATAAAGACAAGTATCTAACAAGGTTTCCCATAAGAATTCTCAGAGATTTATAGATTAAGAAAAATTTAAAGTGGAAATGGTAGGTAAGAAAGAAAAATTAACTATTTAAGAGGTATCCTGTTCGATGCTGGTAAGAGCAGCAAACATGAAATTAAGTGAAAATTAGAATAATATAAAAGTGAAGATAGAATATTTATATAAACATTTTAAATTTATAATGTATAAACATTTTCCCATACCTTCAAAAATGAATGTTATTTCTATCAACATATGAAGGGCAAAACATGTTGTGAAGAAAATACACTTATGGTTAAATAAATTGTTTTATAAAACCTCCTACCAGATTTTAAAAAAAAAGAAAGGCATGAAAAGAGTCTTGATTATGATTATTAAAAACAGGTGAAACAGAAAACATACAAACTATAATTGTTTTAAAATTTAGAGAAGCTAAATATCTAGGCAACACATCTTTTCAGTGTTGTGTGACTTCCAGCAAATCCATACAAAAGTGAGCTATTAACAATTTCTCCTTTTGCTTGGGGGAAAAAAACAATAGTGTTGGGAACAAAAGGTGAATAAGTACTTACAATGGACACAATGCAATTTTTGCTAAGCCACTTTCCCAATACAATCCACTCAAACAGAAATGAATACTTTGTGTGTAAACAGAAATATTTTGCAAATGCTTTTCAGTTTCACTTGAAAAGTAGGTTGTGATTAACCTCACTAACAGTTTGATTAATTAACCTCACTAACAGTTTGATTAATTGTATATATCAATAGAAGGGAGGTGTAACATGAAGGATAATTTTAGGGAGGGTACAGGATAAAGGTTAACCATATTTAAAGGGCTGTTTACTGGATTTATGCAGATTTTCTCCTAGTTTAGGACTAAGATAAAAACAAGTTGGTTGCAAAGAAGCTGACGTGAACCCAGCACAACAGGGAACTTTCTACATTTAACGATATCAGGTAATAGAAGAGACAATTTTAGCAGGTCTTCTGTTGGAAGTATTTTACCAGAATCTGGATTACTATTTTTGGGGGAGATTTCAGATGGAGTGCTTCCATTGTGAGGAAGTGTAGTTGATTTATTTATGAACTTTATTCCAAAAATAATAACATAGATTCTGGACTACTGTGTTCTACATACTCTAAGTTCACCAATCTCATTTCATCAAAAATCTTTTCACTTAGGTAATATCATTGCCAACATTCTACAGTTGCTTAATTCTAGGCAATTTCTTACCATCACTTAACGTAACAGACTTGTTAGGTTGAAAACAAAGAATAGAATCCTGGTGTTGACACAACACTAATGCGCTTGACCACCGAGCCATGTGATCCTACTTGAAAGATCCTTTGGTTCCATTATAAATAGTACATCTATTTGGGGGAGACACACTGTGGCTAAGCTTTTTAGATTTGTCGACAGTAGTTGAAATAAAAAGTCAGTTTTTGAATGTACATAGAGAGAGAAGAACAACTCTGTGTTGTCAATAACAGATGCTCGTATATATCTCTGTAAGCAGTACCTAGTCCAATAGGATTTGTTCCATAGTTTCTTACTGTCCTTGTTGAAAAGACGTAGAGGCAGTGAAAGTCAGGGGAAAGTTAATTATAACATGCTTTTGGAGTATATCTTATCTCTTTCACAGGAAGAATATAAGATTAATAAAAGACATATCACATGTAAGGCATAACTATATTTTGCTTACAAGTATGTTACAAAGACTTATCTGTACACATCCATCATCTAAAGAGTAGCAGCTGAGGAGTGCATGGTGACAGGTGGTTATCAATCTGGAACTAAAAATTAACTGTGGGTGAATAATTCTCAAGTAGATAATCAGCATGTAGTTCATTGGAAGTTTACACGATATAAATATGTATTACTATATCTGCTTATCTGTAAGGATAATAAAAGCAAACCTTTAGAATAGTGAAACTAAAAATGCCATTTACAGATTTAGATCAGAACTACAAATGAAATCATGGAATACTGATCATTATACTTAAAGGCAGTACAAGGATAGAGAAGTCTCAACACTTTTTAGAAATTCTGGGTTGGCTTTTATTATTTCCAGTGCTACTGATCAAGCTAAAGAAAAAAAAAATAAATTCACTAGTTCATTCAATAAAGAAATGATGCAGTCTATTGTGTGGACAAAGAAATAATTAGGAGTTAGGACAACTGGGTTCTGTTGCAGAATCTCTCACTAACTAGTTTATATCTGTGACAAAGGTGCTTATTTCTTGGTTCTCGGTTAAATCCCTTTAATTCTAAAATTTAGTGATTTTATTTTAATGCCTTTTAAGTGCAAAGCTAGTTAGTTGCTCTGTGCATTTCCAGTCACATTTAGGGAAAAATGCCTGCATATGTTTTAATACCAGGCAAAGTCTTGAATATGAGTAAGAAGATACTACTGCTTTTTTTTTTTTTTCCACGAGGAGATATACAGATGGTAACATCAGTGTGAAATGTTTCTTTATTTCTTGTTTGATATCAGGCTGTACTAGTTGCGGCTAGGCAACTGGACTAGTCCATGACTTTTCTAACTATCCAGAAATAATTATATGAATGACAAAATGGGTATGTGCTTTTATTTGTGGTGATGAACCATGGAATCTACAAATCATTTTAATGGAGAAATAAGACACCTGGAAATACACTGAGTACATTAGATCAACTTGGGTGCCTAAGTGTGCCACCACACACCAGTGTATTCAAATGGAAAAAGAAGAGCATCTAATGATCACTGAACAGAGCATCAACAGTAATTTAAGAATGTTGCTGACTTTTAAAATGTGTCTAGTAACTGCATTAGACACCACATTGGCCTCTAAGGGGATGTTATTACAACACAAGCTGCATAGGAAACTTTTTCTTCTGTAAAAGAACTTTCTGAGTACATCCAGAGGAAAGGCATTTTTCCCCCATCAAATGAACTAGACTGATTTAGTCAAAAAGAGGAAAGAAAAGCTTTTGGATGCAGCCAAACATTTCTAGAACAGCTCTTTCAAGTCACACTGAGATGGGGATGGCAGGGCAATAGAAGAGAGAAAACGTTAACACAGCATGGTGGTGGCCAGGAGCCAGGAAAACACATTTTGCTACCCCTTATTTCTTACTGCTCCCCTAAACACACCAGATGGGGAGGCTTCATCAATGTCAAACCTGCTGTTATCACCAGAGAATTTCCTTATCAGTGGGTTTGGAATGGACACCTCAGCCCCCTCTGAGTAGCAGACAGGCAAATCCATCCATTTCAAATATCACGAGCTTTACACATTAGAGAGGACGGCTCCAGTTAGGACCCAGGTGGGGAGGTCAGCAGGCTCATGTGGATGGGGGTGGGGGCTCTGTGCTTGTCTGAGGGTCTTATGCCTCCTGTGTGAACATTCGATACAGAAATATGCAAAGCAGTGGACTTAGTAGATTTATCTTGGTGGGGGAAAAGCGTGACAAAGAGGGGCATGTTAACATTTGGGGACTATGAAAAGGCTATTCAGGATTGAATTCTATCTAGAGTGTAATTAAGTCATTAAATTCATGTGCATTTCTAAGTAAGTTTTCTGTATAAAAAAAAAAAGGATTCATATGGCGCCTTGGGTCCACCTATGGGTTCATTAATACGTGTTCACATAGTCATTAAATGTATATGCCTGTACCAGAATGCCTTTAGTTGCGGAAGACACAGTGATGAAATGGAGAGGTCCCTGTCCTTATTGTACGAGAGTATCCAAGAGCACGATACTTTGGAACTGACAACAGGGAAGCCTGAGATGTTTGAGACACCCTAGGGAATTGAGTTTTACTTTGGTATTGTACAATATTCAGGTGTTCTGGGGAAAAGCATTCCAGACAGAAAAATACAGCATGCTCAAGGGTCTCAAAGTGACAAAGAATACTCTAATTTGTGAAATGGAAAAAAGACCCTTATATTTGAAATGTAGAATAGAAAGGGCAGTTAATGCTGTTTGAGGCCAGATGTGTAGGTATGGGCCAGATTATTATAAGACTTCGGGGTTGGGTTTAATGTTTTGAGATGTTTTTTTCCAAGAGAAATCTTAAGTAACAGTAGGGTTTTAAATGAGAGAGATACAATTCGTGTCTTCAAAAGAAGGTCCCTTGTGTGTATTATGAAAGGTTGGAATGAGCAGGGCAAGGGCACGGAGTGAGAGGTGAGGGGGAGACAGTTAACAATAGTCTTGATTAGAAATGATGATGGTTCGGACTAGGGAGTCGCAGTGTGGATGGAAAGAAGTGACAGGTTTGGAGATAATTGGATGGTAGGATTGAATCCCCAGAATTTCCCTTCAACTTGGTGTAGTCTAATGGGACAATGAGATGTATGAACAATTAATTTTAAAATAGCGTGACATGTACAAGTGAGAACAATATAATCTTAGATGTGTGTGTTGTTAATTTGCATACTATCTCTTCATGCCTCTTGGCTGTGAACTGAAGAGAGCTCGAGGTGAATTGCAAACAGCAGGAAATCTAGGATTTGGTTTCTGCTGAAAAAGGAAAAGGAACGAAAATTTGCATTTACTGAGCTCCTATTATGTGACAGTCACTGTATCCAGTGTTCTCAAAACAATTGCAACAAAGTTTCATGCTCCTGCAAAGAAAGTCTTCTCATTCACGTTTGACAGATGATGAAACAGATACAGATAAGTCAACAGTGTAAGTTACAGCTCCTTGGTGGCCAAGCCGGGATGAACACTCACATCTAATTTTGAATATGAATTCTTTTCTCCTACACCTTCTTGTCTGAGATTCTCATGGGGAGGATTGGAAATATCAACAGAGCTGAGGCAGGGTATACAGCAGGGTTCTTTCCAAAGTGTGGTACACGTTATACCAGTGCTAAGTAAGCAAATTTTCTTTAGTAGAAAGATTGATAAGTTGTGTATTGATTTTATGTTTTTGCTTTTTAAAAATTATGTTAGTTACCATACCGCACTTCATTAGTTTTGTAGTGTTCCATGCTTCATTGTTTGCATATAATAACCAGTGCTCATCAAAATACATGTCCTCCTTAATCCCAATCACCTGGCTAACCCATCCCTCCACCCTCCTCCCCTCTGAATCCCTCAATTTATTTCCCAGAGTCCATAGTCTGTCATGGTTGGTCTCCCCCTCTGATTTCCCCCACCTTCATTTTTCCCTTCTCCCTATGTCCTCCATGCTATTCCTTTAAATATATTATAAAAAGTGTAACTAGTATATCAAGCTTGTGATTTTGCAAATATCAATGCTTAAAATGAATCTGATGCATTTAAGCTGAACACATTGAGTCAATTAAAAGAAAAATATTAAGGAAATAATAATAGTAGTGGTATGTTGGTAGGACAAAAATTCTGAGGGTTGCAGGTCACATGAAGGACTACACTACTCAGGATTAATCCACTACAATTTGCTTTAGCTAGAGTTTGCTTCCGAAATATTGCAAAGAACATACATATTTCATCTATATTTTTTATTGTCTCCCAACAGTATGACCCTTGAGAGGAGGGGAAAGAATTTCTCCTTCTTTTTGGGACAAAACTAGGAAGGCACACTGCAGAATGACATTTGGGGTCCCTCAAAGTCCCCACTGGTGTTATAGACACTTCAATGACTTCATAGTCTCATTGCCCTTGACCAGCAGTGTCATCTGTCACCAAACTCAGAAGTGCACCTACAGAAAGGAAGGCTCAAACTTGCTCTGGTTGGCCACAAAGGAACAGTGTGTATGGCTGAAGTCCCATGAGGAGGACACCAAGGATGTCTTTAGACCTGGCAGTCCTAAGTCAAACACAGACTTGGCCACTTCCCTGGCCCACTGGCTTTTGCCAGACCCTTGGGCATCAAGAGATCAAGAGCGTTCATTTCTGAAATGTATTTGGAGGACACGACAGGTGCTCACAGTGGCATCTCCTGGCATTTCCCACTTCATTTTTTCTTGAAACACTCAGGGTAATATATTAAATTAAGTGATATGCATCCAATTACCTGAGGCTGTTCTTTAGGGAAGTAGACAGCCATGGTCTCCTGAGATACTTCTGGACACCATGCCTCTGCCTGGAGGAACAGGATCTTGGGATGTGCAATGGGGCTGCCATTGGGCTGCGTGGCCCTGGATCTTGGCAGAGGGTGGATTGGGCCCTAATTCCACTCATTGCTCGGCCCTCACCTCCTAGAAAGCAGTGGATTTTTCTGCCCACAAGAGTGCAGTTCACTCCCCAGTTCTGGCCTGGGAACCTGGGTCCGTGGAGTGTGGTGCCACAGCCTGTGATTCAGAGTAGGGCAGGACAACACATAGAAGCCCATGGAGCTTTGCTTGACAGTGGTGTGAGCCAGACCCCTTATGGATGAGTCTGGGACGGGGCCTCTGGCAACAAGGCCACACAGGTGTTCCTTTTCCTGAGACCCACCTGTGACCTATGAAGCTCCTGGGGTCTGCCTAGGCTTCTTCTAGGAGGACTAGTCAGGGAGGTAGCACTTCTGCCCCCCCACCCCAGTGTGTGCCCAACACACCTCAGACCATCCTTTCCCTGCATCTTAATCAGTGCTGGGCTGCTTCCATGTGCTCACATGCAAATATATGCTCATACATTTGATATATTACCTAGATCCCTTGGGGACTGCATCTAGCTGTATTTTTATGAGCCTTGGGAACACAGAACCCTACCACACACTCTCTAAGACAATCTGGGTGTTTATATTTGCATGAGATGTCAAATAAAAGATGTGACTAGTAAGAAACCTGAAGAACACCAGAAATTAACCGATATTTGCACTAAAGTTTTGGAAAGCCAGATCAAATGCCACCGAAGAATTATGGAACCAGCCGCTCCTATTGTATTGTTTATAAGCATAGAATAATTTACTCTTTGGGAAAACACCCTTTGGCTTTCCGGTGAGTTCAGAAACATACCTGGGAAATTGCCACTTTCATGTACTAATTGGTACTAGAGTCAGCTAAGAGAGTTAATTGAATAGTCTGTGTGAATCTCAGGACACATGCAGAAGATATAGGTACAGATACACTACAAAACAGATTGGTTTTCTGTCTTTTAGCAGTCAGCCTTCCTAATGCTCTTCCCGGTGAAAGATGTATTTATTCAGTCTGGCCTATGTTGAGAACAGTTTTTAAGAAACAGAGAAGTAAAATATGACCAAAGACAAATAGAATATTAACTGCAAGAGTAATTTAGGTCAGAATAACAGAAAGAATTATTGCTAAGTCAAATATTAGGTAATATCCTGAAAGACATTTATCTCAAGTGCCCAATAGTCCACCTCATTTAACTGTGACATAAATCCCAGTAAATCCAGGTGAAGCTGTTAGGTTATTCATTTCTTAGTACCTGCTCCCATTACCTTTTCTCTCTGGTGCCTGTAAATCCTTGAAACAAGATTCATTGATCTGTTCACTCATACATTAATTCATTCGACAACATTTGTTGAGTGCCTACATTAGTAATTTTTATATAAGTTTTTAATGCAGTAAAACTTACATATATAGGTGTACACAAATTATAAAATACAACTCTGAATTATCATAAAATAAATATACTCATGGACCCACCCTGATTTCGAGTCAGGAAACAGAAAATTTTCAGCATCCCCAAATCCTCTTTGTACATACTTCTAATCACTGTCACCTCTCAAAGGCAACTACTGTCCCAACTTCTAACCTGTTTTAGACTTTATAGGCATGGAATCATCCTTGGTGCAGTTTTCTGTGTCTGAATTCTCACTCAATGATATCTTTGGAGATTTATGCAAGTTGTACAAAACAGTATGTCATGGATTTTTATTGCTGTATTATTCCCTTATCTGAATACACCAGAATGTACTCAACCATTTTACAGTGGGTATTTCCATTATTTGGCTATTAAGAATAATGCCACTTTGAACATTCTTGTGTATGTGTTTGGTGCCTTATTTATGTACTTTTCTTGAATTTATACCTACAAAGGATATTGTAAAATAGACGTATCTTAAGCAAAAAGCCCATTGAATTTTTGTCTATGCTTGCACTTATATAATTACCACCAAGATCAAAATCACTCCCAGAAAATTCCCCCATGGTCTTCCCATATGCTAAACACCTTTTAAATAGTTTCCGGTTGCCTTCCATCACACACCTTATCATATGTCCTTAAATGTATTATTCATAGTTATTTAAGTTTTTGTTTGATAACTTTATTTTATTCATCTTTTAAAAGTCTAAACTTACTGCCTATTCTCTTAATTTTCCTATAAGTTCTTATATTCTCAATGCCTGGTTATTTTTGATTGAGGGCTAAGCATTGCATATGGAAATGCATAGAAATAATTGGAGACTACCTTCCTCTAGAGATGATTTACTTTTGCTTTAGACGGCAGCTCTGCTGTTGATCCATCACTGTAACTCAATCAGAATGAGGTGATTTATTACCGGGCTTCAGACTTTAGGAGAGCTGCTTATTTTCAGCCCACTCTTACTCCTAGCATCTAGTCCTGCAGCATTCTAATCCAAAACTGGGAAGGTTTACCTGGCTTTCTTAGCATTGGGAGGCCATGCATTCAAATGCCTGTCCCCAATCTCTGTAAATGGTGGCAACTCCGACAGATTCCCAGACTCTCAGACTCTTTGGTAACGAGCCATCCTTGCCAGAGGCAAATGGTCTTCCAAATACTGGGCTCACCCCTCTGGACTTCCCGCTTGTCTTGATTCCAGACCCTGGACATTCTCACTGCCTTAGTGATGTGAAAGAGCAAAAATTCAACTGACTAAATTTGAAGATCTAACTGTTAATGATTCATGAATCAGGCAGCATCCTTCTAGTAAATAGACAGGCACTCTGAGGAGTTGTACAAAATGGAAGATTTTTATAGGCAGAGGGAGTGTGGGACAAAGAAGTTATCAGCAAAAGAAGAGAGGGGATTGTTTCAGACCAGGTCATCTCCTTTTTGAGGGAAGTGAAGGGCAGGAATCTAATGTAGGTGACCACAGTAGTGCTGATCTGGAAATTTCCGCTTGGCTGTTTAAAGGTCCCATTTCTGGAAGAGCTGAAACAGTAGTGTGTCTTGGTTTGCTGTTGTGGGGGCAAATGATTCCATTTGTGGTCAGTTGTTTCTTTTCCAACAGTACTCCAGTGCATTCTCACATAAAAGGAATATTTGTATCATTTTTCTGGTTTTCTGAGGAACTTTTGGTCCAAAACATCTTAGCCTGCCTTGCCAGGAGCTCAAATCCTTCGGTGCTTTTTTTTTTTTTTTTTTTTTTTTAATGCAAGCTCTGTATAACAGGTTGCAGACCCCTAGCTTAACAAGAAACAGTCCCTGCCCTCAAGCACCTGTCAGTGTTCTAGGAGAGGCAGAAATACAGAAGACAAAAGCGACTCTAGACCTTACAGGATCATGTGATTGGCGCTCTCGCAGAGCTAAGTACTAGGGACAGCCGTGCCGTGAAGAAGCAGTGATTAACTCTGTGTTGTACATCAGAATGGGTTTTGCAGACCAAGAAATTATTAGTCTGGGAATTAAAAATGGAAAATAAAAGATGATTTCTTGTCAGCCAGTATTGAATAAAGGGAAGGTATTGGAAGGAGTGTCTTGTAAGTCAAGCAGAAAATAACCCTTGAGCTGAGATGTAAAGTAGGACCTTTGCTGTGGGTCAGGAAAGGACAGATGGTAGGGCAGCTCAGGTGTAGGGAAAGCACCAAAAAGTCGAGTATGAGTTCCTGGTCTCTCTTTCTTCGTGCCTTCTCCCTCCCAGGTGAATATTTACTATTTGTTGGGGCATGGAAGAGGGGGTTGCCATAAGACTCCCTCATCCATCTCAGGAGGCATGTCCAAACATCTTACTTTCCCTGTGGTCACTCAGGTGCCTGGAACTAAAGCCAGGTAGAAATCTAAAACATGTCTGTTTCTACAAACTTTGCATCCTTGCCTTCTTTTCCAAGGGCTGTATTCATAAACACAACTGCCTTCACTTTTAAAATGATTGTCAGTTAAACTATAACAATAGAATCCCAAAACAAAAAATAAAATATAATATAATTAGTCAGATCTAGGAATATGAGCAGAAAACCCAGAGCACACAAGGACAGGGCCTTGGCCATCTGTTTCATATAAGCTGATTTCTAAATTATGCCGTGTGATTGGACTGGATCTATATAAACATCTGGTTCAACCTTCACGATAGTCAAGTTTTCTCTTTTGGCTTGACTTATTTGTACTGAACTTGGCCTTCATAATGGGCTCATCAGTTTAGCTTGCCGACATAGCCTGTAGATGTATATTATTATTTTTTAAAAACAATGTGGCATAATTCAGGAGCTGGTTTATGAGAAACAGACTGATAACCCAGGGCACATTGGGACAGAGCTTTTTTCTGCTTACATCTATGGATTTTTACTTCAGCTTTTCTGGAATCTTTTGACACAATAGAGGGAGCATTTCCAAGAAGTTGTTATGTCTTGCTATTATTGTGGGGGTAAGGATTTCATTAAAGCAGATTAGTCAAAGAAAATATACAGACGGTGATTCCAGGCAAAACAATGTGTTATTTTAGCAGTCTATTCATATCAGAAATCTTCTTGCATAAACTACGATAGAAATCTGATTCATATGTGTTCTTTCTTTCTCCTTTTTGTGTTGACCCTTTTTTTGCTTTTTGGTACCTTCTCCATGGAAGAACCATTCTCAATCATATTAACTCATGGCTGCACTCTTAACAAGACAAAGCCTTTTGTGAGATCTTCAGAGTGCTTTTTAATACAGTTGGTCTTATGTGAAATTCATTCAAGGTGTGCTTAATGATTACACAGGCCAAAATCATCTTCCTTTCATCTGCCTGACATGAAAGCTGAAGACTTTTTAGAGGGTCTTATTTTTGGCAGCAGTGGTGTGGCCTCTTGGAGAAGGTATGAGATGAGGTTAGAGTTTCAGGCTAGGACAAAAAAGAGGGTTGACAGGTGGGATGAAATGGCCATTTTGCTATCTTTGCAAGCATATCCTCCCATCGGATTATATTCTCTTTTGACGCATTATTTTCCAAGTCTAAAGAATATTTTCCCCTTCCATTTTTAGTATGATAACTCAGGAAATTATTATACTCCTACACAGTTCTCAAAGAAATCATAACAAAATTTTTTCCATGGTTAAAGGGTTTCCTCTCTCTTCCATAAGATAAGTCCAATGATGATTTGTCATGGCTTGTCAGCCAAAAAACATGATCACAAATAACATAGCATATGTAAATATATAGAGAAGGGACTATCTCTTATTTACCATTTTATACCCAGCATCTGGGTTGAGCTGAAGGTAGAGCAAGTAATGAGAGAACCAATGTTTATTGAAGGCCAAGTGTGTGTTCTGTGTTTCCACAGTAATCTTTCTTAATACTGATAATTACTCTTCTGGTGAAGGTGTTCTAATAATTTAAAACTCAGGAAAGTCCAGCATGTGACAGGTAAACAACAAATCTTTATTGTTAAGAGTTGATTGGAAAGAGTTTCATGACTTGAAGTTTTGGGTGAATTGTCTAAGATAAATCAGTAAGCATTTATAGATCCTGGAGGTATTTCTTTCTCAAGATTTAGCAGAATGTTCTAGGCTGAAAAAAGAATAGGAAACCTGACTTTCCAGCTATACTGATCACCTTAGTAAAGAAAAAAGGGAAAAGTTACTTGCTTCTTTAATCTCAAAACTGAGTATCTACATTAGGAATGAGAACCATTGAAATTTCATGTGCCTGTGGTTGTACGTGTCTTAACCTCATTTAACATTTTAGCTACTTTAGATCTTGAAGTGGTTTTGGGAGGAAATAAGCATATGAGTTCTACAATATCAGTGTAATGAATTAAAATTGAAATATTTCTTTTTTTTTAAAGATTTTATTTATTTATTTGACAGAGACAGAGACAGCCAGCGAGAGAGGGAACACAAGCAGGGGGAGTGGGAGAGGAAGAAGCAGGCTCATAGTGGAGGAGCCTGATGTGGGGCTCAATCCCAGAACGCTGGGATCACGCCCTGAGCCAAAGGCAGACGTGCTTAACCGCTGTGCCACCCAGGCGCCCCAAAATTGAAATATTTCTATTTCTAGATTACTTTTTGTTTTGTTTTATCATTTCTCTCTACCAGAGCATTTCCTTTCATTGTACTTTTGGGAAGTTAGGAATTTGAGATGGGTGTTATGCCCTCATCAAAACTTTAAGTCCATATAATTTTTAAGGCAGAATCTATCACTATTCATCAGTGTGACTGTCTTATTATCTTATGTTCATTCCCAAGCATGTAGGCTGATGGTTCTCTTGATTTTGCTGTCTTTGGATGCTGTCTATGGTAGGGCTTCCCAGGCCTGAGTCTGAAGGGCCGTTTAAGGAATGGGAACAGAGCAATGTTGTTTAGGTATCTACTTGTGCTGGGAAGGGGGTTGCCAGATTTAGCAAATGAAAACACAGGAAATCTACTTAAATTTGAACTTCAGATAAACAAAGATTGTATGGGACAGATGTATTAACAACTATTTATTGTTTATTTGGCAACCATGGTCAAGCACCATGCTAGGCCCTTTAAAATGTTACCTATTTTAACCCTAATATCACTTCCCTGGGGAAAAGAAAAGTGTATTACTCCTTTACAGACAAGAAAACTGAGTCTATGGAGGTTCCTGCTCCCAGCATTGCAGCTGGGCTTCTGAAGGTCAGACATATCTGATTCCAGTGTCTCTCCACTTTCCCTGTCCTTGTGCTGACTCCCGGGATGTTCCGTTTATTTCCAAAGGGCGAGAACAATGCTAAAATAAGTACAGGTACCCCTGCCTTTTGAAAGTTCAAGTCAAGCCACTTTGCGTTTGCAAAAGACTTCGTTTAGTACCTGTTTTTGATAACCAAAAGGAATCTGAGGAAGATTATTGCTTTTTAGGTAAAAAGGCGAAAACTGCAACAAACGTCTGTTCAGCGAGCAGTTCAGAGGCAGTGCGCATCCCCGGAGCTCCCTCCCTAGGGAAAATCTCAGTATCAAGACACCATAGCTTTGAACTGACTCTGAGGGTCTGGACGTTATGTCGATTTATCTGTGCATCCATCCATTCACAAGATGTGTTCCAAGGTATCAGGAAAGCCTAAGAGAGGTTATTGTTTGGGATTTGAGAACACTCAAAAAATTTTTTTTCAAATAAATTAATAATAATTGCTTCTGCAGTTTACCCGTTTTGGTTTAACAAAAGGTTTCATGGAAAGGCTCTATTTGCAGACAGTGGGAAACCTGTAATAAAAAATAGCAACCAGAACCCAGTTTCCCAGAAAAAAGGCCTGTTTCATTTGGTTCTTTTAATTAGATCTGACCATTCCAAATTCCTAAGAGAGGAAATTTATGCATTACAAATTCAAGACATGGTAAGTCATCACAACTATCCCAAATTCTGCTTGAGAGCCTGACTCTTAAGGTCTTTATCATGTATCTTAACAAAAGCAATCTCCATATAGAGCCCTTGATCAGATCTCCTCCTGTGTGTGGATGTTTAGATGATTTGATCCTCAGAATCTGATACTTAGACTTGATCTTGAAATGTCTATAGAGGATGTTACTCATCATTTTAAGGGGTAATCAGAAAACATTAAGTGGAAAATAACTCTCTTCAGAAAATGGAAAGCCTGGTGTCCATTCTTAGCTTCATTAACTTTTAATTCTCTTCTTTGAAAGTGAGAGGTGCTATCAAATTTACTGGATCAGGAGGTATATACAAAAGCAGTCATCAAAATTAATGGGCTTAGTAAACACGTAGTAATAATATTCTGTGATTCTCCACTCGCCACTCTTGTGATAGAAGACTTTCCATAACAATAGGGTCTTGTTTAGCTTGAGATAAAGTGTGAACTAGATCAGCCCTTGATTGTTTTAGCAAATACAAGAAGTTAATTTAATATCTGGATAGACGAGGAATGTCTATGAAGGAAATTTCACTGGAACATGAGTTTGGCTTCCTGGATGACCCAGCATATGAAGCTTTTTTTTTTTTTTTTTTCTATCCACTTATTCCAAAGAATGGCTATTCTTTAACTGAAAACACTGTGCTTTGACATCTGTTTTCAATATGCTTCTGTTTGTTCCAATGCCTCTTGTATACTCTGCAAATCTTCAGTCTGACCTGGTATGACACTATCTACCCATTTAAAGTTCTTACCGTACAACTGCATTTTGGGATCTCTTATGAGCTTTCTTCAAGTCTTCCTCCATAATTTATTTGTTTTATATGAATTTCTTTTCTTAGTCTTAGAAGTAATTAACTTTATTATTTTAAAATTTGTGTTGGATGGGATAAACCCCCTGAATATGCTCTTACGAGGAATAGCCACCAAGTCTGTATCTCTAAAAATATTTTCTTGTACTGAATTAGGATTGCTTTCACTGGAGCCACATCTGACATTTACATTTTTGTTTGTTCCCTTTCTTGTTTTATTTTTAGACATTGAAAACATTTGTTCACTTTGGGGAGGTATTTTTTAATAATGTATTTCCACAAATATTTAAGCATGTTACCATAATTTCATTTATAATGAAAAAAGGACCCAAACTTACAATTGGAGATAATTTCTTACTTTCAGATAAGTTGCTAATGTAATAATGTAAGGAACTGCTGAACATTTGTACTCACTCAGATTCATCAACACTTACTGTTCTCCTCTTTCATGCATATATATATGTAAATATATATGTATGTGTATCTTTTTATCATCTATCTAAAATTGCAGTGTGTGTGTGTGTGTGTGTGTTGGGGGGTAGCCCTCATCAGCAAGCAATATTCCAACACTAGCTAAGTGTCCTACCATTCAACTCAGTTCTGAGGCTACCAGCAAATAGCATCAGACCCCACAGGGTAAGGGGTCAGTCCTACAAGACTGCTCCTCCTTCCACCACTTTGGATGCCAGTGGAAAGTTCCTGTTGCCACTTCTGCTTCTGAGGACATGCTATGGATCAGAAGTTGCAACAACCTCCTCTTTGGGTTCAATTTATTTGGTAGAGTGACTCACAGAACTCAGAGAAACATTTTACTCACTAGCTTATCAGTTTATTATAAAAGGATATAACTCAGGAACAGGCAGATGGAAGAGATGCATAGGGCAAGTTGTGGGGGAAAGGCGTGGAGCTTCCATGCTATCTGAGCATGCCCCTCTCTCCAATCTCCATGTGTTCACCAAGATGGAAGCTCTTGGAACCCCATCCTTTTAGTTTTTATGGAGGCTTTGTTACAGAGATGTGCTTGATCACACTGTTGGCCATTGGCATGTGAACTCAATCTCCAGCCCCTCTCCCCTTCCCAGGGGTGGAGGATGGGACTACAAGTTCTAACCCTTTCATTGTACGGTTGGTTGGCTACCCTGGCAACCAGTCCCCATCCTTAGGTGCTTCCTAAAGTCACCTTGTTAAGATAACAAAAAACACTTTACTGCTCTCTTCACTTAGGGGATTCCAAGGGTTTTAGGAATTCTGTGACAGAAATGGGACAAGAGCCCAATATATATTTCTTATTAGAAATCACAGTACCATATGATCAATCATTATCTACTTTTGATTTTTTGTATTTTACTGAGAATAGAAAATAGGGTTTTTTTTTTGAGAAATAACTTCCAGTGTTTTACTTTTGTTTATTTTTTCACAGTTCTGTTTGTTTTTGCTCTCCATCACTCTTTCATCAGCCACATGTGATTACTCTTCTTTAATCTTCTTAAATGTGCATAAGAAAATAACTTTCTAGACTTAGTGTATGCCAATAAACAGTGTGCAGTTCCATTTTGTCCCACTGTGTGTTGGTCAAATCTGTGTAATAGATTAAGTTGTATAGCATTTTCTAATCCTTAGTTTCAAAAAGGCTTCCATCAAGTAAAGTTCTCTAAATTTTAAGTTAGATTATTACATTCCATTGTTGGGACTTCTGACATTGATGCAACAAAGGACTGGTAATATTTTAATTCTTAGCATGCTGTACGCCCCCAGCCTTTACTGTTTCACCCCCAGTAGAGCTTCATCTTGGGAGAGGACACTTCTCTGAATGAAATTTACCACTGTTGACCTACCAGATTTCTTACCTAATTGTTTTTCTGAGCACTGAAGTTTACAAATAAATAAATATAAGGATTCATGATGGAGAAACTCTACTCTGCCTGCCACAAAAAGTAACCATTGTGTATTTTAGGGACAGAATTTAATGTTTTGGCAGGTCCCTTCCTAGGAATGTGAGGAAGAGTTATTTCTACCTACTTTCAGATGCACTCGCTTTTTCTGTTTTTGGTGACATGGATGCTTCATTCGTTGACTTTTCAATACAATGTCACAACGTCTGAATTCAGTGGCAATAAATCCAAAATTCTTAGGTAGTTGACTCTCAGTTCAACTTCACAACATGAGAAAGGATATAGTGCTGCTATTTCTGGGTTGAACCATTCGTGGCTCATAATATTTTAAGTGTTTTAAATTATAGATTAGGTAATATTTATTGTTTTCATAGTTACATTCAGGGCACAATTTATTTGTTCTGACTCTAATCCTTTAGATTGGGTAGGGTACAAGACATTTTGTAGACATGAATGTGTGATAGATACTAGCCGTTCATTCTCTCATTCATTCATGTTGAAGGACTGAGGGGTGTAGAGGTTAAGAGTATCAATTTTGGATTTTCATCATAAGGTTAGGTTCAAATTCCAGGTCTGATTTTGATGGTTTTTTTTTTTTTTTTTGACCATTGGCAGGTTTTAAACTTTCTTCATTCCCATTTCCTAGCTCTACAGTAAGACTACCACCTCTTTCCAAAATGGCTAGAAGGATTAACATGATATTGAAATATAAAGTCTGCGGCATTGTAGGTGACTCACAACAGGTGCTCCTCCTATGAAAGTTATTCTTGTTTTTATACTACATAATGTTCGTTCCCACTATTTGTCTACGCAGCAGAGCTAGATGGCACTGTTACTGATGGCAACTAGTTCACTTAGCAGGTAAAAATCTCTACAGCATGCAAACCTAACCTGTTGAAGGAACATCATAAAAAGGTGACAGGCCTTTGTGTTTTATAGTAAGTTATGTGTGCAGTTTACTATATGGATCTAAATGAAAGATATTATATATTTCAGACTGAGGTTACACATAGTAATAAGTAACATAGACACTGGCTGTATTTATCTGGGTATCCTCTACTCTCATGATAGCAGGGCCCTCAGCCTTGACTTGACCTGGTCTGTAGGGTTTAATTCCAATCTTACACGGCAACAATTTCCACAACTCTACCCTCCATTGTAGGGTGCAACGTTTATGTTGCATTTATGCACCTTTTACAGCTGGTGCAGTTCCAAGTTGGGTTTCAGGCTTACTCTGTGCTCTGGGGTCACTTAACTGGGTTTTTATCTTTTGAACTCTGTCTCCATGCTTCTCTTGGTAATGCTAAGAAATCAATTTCCAAAATAAAGTCAGTGCTAATGGCATGTGTCTTGGCATTTGTTTAATCTGCTCTTGTATCCCTTACCTTTGATCCTTCTGCAAGTACATGCCTACTGCATTGGGAACTAGGTGACCTTATGTGAAATTTCTGATGCTCCCTGCACTCCAGAGTCTCTGGTGAACATACTCCTTTTGCCAGAGTGGACTTCCTCTCAGAACATCTCCTAATCTGCTTCTCCAATGACCTGGGACCATCCCAGGTGCTGGCTTTTCTCAGATGGCCTCCTACTGTGCTGCTTAACTGGGCTCTGCTTAGCTAAGTTCCAAGCTATGACTAATCCATTTTTCGTATTTAGACAATGGAAAATTGTTCTAAGTTTATTATAGATTTTATTGGGAATAAAATATTTATTCTTATCCAATTGGTTTATTTGAGAGAAGCACAATGCTTATTTTACTTAAATACTGTTTCATATGAAATTTTATTTTCTTAGGGGGAATAAGAAAATCATTTCATTTTTTTATTTTTGTTCATATTCACAATGGAAGGCCAGATTAAGTTCTATAGTACAAATAAATAAAAACTGTTTAACAGCTTGTCAGCTTGAACAATGACATGGCAAATGTAAAATTAAATTTTAATGTATTTTTGAAATATGAGGAAAGGATAACCATACAAAAGTTATATTATGAGCCCAGAAAGCATTAACCATTTTTATAAGAACATTAATAATTTACCATTAAGAAAAGGTGAAATGAAAAATCTTTGCAAACACTCTGAAGCAAACATCTTAAAACAGAAGTTAGTGATCTTTAAGTAGATTGTCAAATAGAGTCTTGTAATTTTATTTGAAAATGTGTTTTATTTTTAGAGTCAATTAGTTTGTATAAGATATCCTTAAAAGATGAAAGAATTTGGTAAAAGTCGACACCTTTATATTTGTGACAACAAATACTATTCATTTCAAAAGCCTAAAAATCTTTACATTCCTTATTTTCTCTCTCCAGTCTTAACTCCAATGAAAATGGAATGTGGCCATTGATGTGGTTTATTTTCCCAGACAGAATATATAGCAGAGCAAGAAGTACACTCAAGTATTTCATAGATAAATAAATATGGTGTCCATTTGTTGCTTGAAATGTACCCATGCCATTTGTCTACAATTGCTCAGATCCTTGTTCTTGCTGGGAGGTGGGGGAGGAATTTCCATGTTCTGCAGGTTTTTTGCAAACCTTGACCATGTCAAATGTGTTAGACAGTCACCCTGTAAGCCCAATAATCACTTTGCAAGAGGAATTTTAAATTACGTGCCTTCCGGGTAAAATGAATTTTGTTCCTGGAATTTGATACTGCTTAATGAAGTCTCCATTTTCTGTGATAACAGATGGAGTACCATATTTCAAGAGTAAACTCTTGAAAAAACTTCAAAATTTCTGTATTATTTCCTTCAATCTCAATAGACAGATGTATTAACTAGGATTTTCCAGTTTTAATTTTTTAAAAAGACTGAATCATTTGCTGTTGTTATGGAGTTATTAATATATCTTACTTTAAAAGAGGTGTATAACATTTTTTTGGATGCCTCAGACTTACATTTTTCTTGCACAAAGCAGTAACTATCTATGGCAGCCACTTCCAGCCACGTTGGAGTAACTGGTATCACTCTGACTTGTCTTCCTGCCATAAACATCTAGAAAAGAGAGCAATATATATGAACCAGCTGTTGTCAGATACTAGATACCAGGCAGTTCTGTTGGAGAAGGTTGAGGTGGGGCAGAGTATTGAAGAGAAGGGGCTCTGAAGAGAGAATTTTCTAGAATACCAAACTGCACATCTGTAGACCGAAACCTCACAAAGTCATCCAAGCAACCATTGCTAGTAAGGTATAAGTTGAAACA
The DNA here is from genome assembly GCF_002007445.2 of Ailuropoda melanoleuca. Classification (NCBI taxonomy): domain Eukaryota; kingdom Metazoa; phylum Chordata; class Mammalia; order Carnivora; family Ursidae; genus Ailuropoda; species Ailuropoda melanoleuca. The sequence goes on from NC_048222.1 coordinate 4,000,975, forward strand.
TTCCTCGGGCTGATATAGGGCTAGAAGATGCTTGAGTTTTTAATGGCCAGAGTACAGAGATCTCACTGAACACTTGAGGCATTCAGTAGAGACAACAGAGGAGGATAACACCTTGGTCATGGGGCCAAAGTACCCCTAGAGTAAATTTACTCTTACCTTATTCTAACCAATCTTAAAAACTGATTGCCCAAACAAATAATGAAAACAAGCCTGAAAAATGGATTGCCAAGACAAAGTACAACATTTTTTGTGAACATAATGTTCACAATTTCTGATATGCAAGGAACATTCATAGACATGCAAAGAAGCAGGAAAAGGTATCCATTAACCAGAAGAAAAACCATCCAATAGAAACAGACCTGGAAATAACAACAGAGATGGAATTAGCATTAACATAGTTATTACAATTAAGTATAAATATATGAAGTCAAACATAGACATAATGAAGGGAGAAATTAAAAATATTAAAAATATTGTAAATGCCCAGTTGGAATTTCTAGAAATGAAAATGCAATATATATTTAAAATGAATTATTCATGGGATGGTCTTAAGGGAAGATTAGATACTAAAGAAAAAAAAAAGATCGGTGAGTTTGAAGACACTATAACTGAAAATATGCAAAATGAAGCACAGGGAGAACAAAAGGGTAAAAAACACAGAGCTCAGTGGTGTATGAGGAAATGGGAAAGAAGCCAAAATACATATAATTGGAAATTGCAGAAGGAGAGGAGGGTCATGATAATTTTTAAATTATGGCTTAAAATCACTCTCAACTTGATATAAATTATCAAGCCATGCATCGGAGGAGCTCAACAAACCTAAATAGAATAAACACAAAGAAAACCAAGGGTACATAATAATTAAATTGCTGAAAACCAGTAATAAGGAGAAATTCTTAAAAGCAGGCAGAGAAAAAAAAAACATTATTGACAAGGGAAAATAGGTAAGAATGACTGTAAATTTATTTAAAAATGCAAGCCGGAAAATAGAATGGTATCATTACAGCTCTGAAAAAAAAAAAAAGACCAATCTCTAATTTTCTTTTTCAGTGAAAATAGTCCTGCAGAGTGAAGTTTAAATAAAAACTTTTCAGAAAAACAAAAGCTCAGAGAAATCTGTCACCAGTAGATGTATATTACAAAAAAAAATATTATAGGGAATTCTTCTGGCTGAAGGAGGATAATCCTGTGTAGAAATCTGAACCCACATATGAGAATGAGGTGAGTCAGCATAGTAAATATAAAAGAACATTTTCCTCTCTCTTTTTCTCTCTCTTATTATTATACCTTTTTATATTTAAAAAATTATTTTTGTGAATACTTTTTGACCTGGGGCTAGGCAGAGTGCTTAGATATGATATCCAAAACACGACTGATAAAAAATTTGATTAATTTACACTTCATCAATATTTAATATCTTTGGCACTTGAAAGACACTGTTAGGAGAATGAAAGACAAGCTGTAGATGGGTGAAAGTATTCTCAAATCTCATATGTGACAGTTTGGATCCAGGATATTTAAAGAATTCTCAAAGCTCAATAATAAGAAGATATAAAACCTGATTACGAACTAAGCAGAAAATACGAATAGACACTCCACTAACGAGGATACAAGGATGGTCAATAAACACATGAAAAGATGTTCAACATCATTAGCCATTTATTTGGGAAATCCAATCTGAACCTACGAAGAAACATTCCTATATGTGTATTAGAATGGTTAAACTAAAAAATGCTGGTAGTACTGGGTGCTGGATAGAGAACACCTCCAACTCTCCAACACTGCTGGTAGAAACTATAAAATCACTTGATGGTTTCTTATAAGGTTAAACCCATCAATCCCAATTCGGGTCTCTGCCCTAGAGAAATGAAAATTACACTCACACAAAAACTTACACACAAACATCTATAGCATCTCTATTCATGACAGCTAAAAACTGGAAAACACTCAAATGCTCTTCAACTAGTGAATGGGTAAACAAACTGTTTCATATCCATAAAATTTACTATTGTGAACAATATAAAGGTATAAACAACTGAAACATTCAACAGCATGCTTAAATTTCACATGCATTATTTTAAATGAAATAAGTCAATCTCAAAATGTGATATGTGCTATTGTGTCATGTGTATGAAATTCTCAAAAAGATAAAAATGATAGTGATGGAGGGGCGCCTGGGTGGCACAGCGGTTAAGCGTCTGCCTTCGGCTCAGGGCGTGATCCCGGCGTTATGGGATCGAGCCCCCACATCAGGCTCCTCTGCTATGAGCCTGCTTCTTCCTCTCCCGCTCCCCCTGCTTGTTCCCTCTCTCGCTGGCTGTCTCTATCTCTGTCAAATAAATAAATAAAATCTTTAAAAAAAAATTAAAAAAAAATGATAGTGATGGAGAACAGATCAGGGGTTTCCAGGGACCAGGGACTGGGGTGGATGCCTTAGTCTGGGTTCTCCAGAGAAACAGAAGCAATAGGATATATATTTTTCTCTTATTTAAGATTTTATTTATTTCTTTGAGAGAGAAAGAGCACGTGAGAGAGAGAGAGAGCGAGATCACAAGCAGGGGGGAAAGGTAGAGGGACAAGCAGACTCCCTGTGAGCAGGGAGCCCAACATGGGCTCAATCCCAGGACCCTGGTATCACGACCTGAGCTGAAGGCAGATGCTTAACCAACTGAGCCACCCCGGTGGCCAGGACATACATCATTATAAGGAGCTTGCTCATATGATTCTGGATGCTGAGAAGTCCCAAGCCCTGGAGGATGAGTTGACAAGCTGGAGACCCAGGAGAGTTGATGGTGTAGCCTGAAGACTGGAGCATGCTCCAGACCCTAGAAGAGATGATGTTTCAGGTGAAGTCCAAAGACAGAAAAAACTGATGTCCCAGCCCAAAAGCCAGGAGACAGGAGAAATTTCTTTCTTACTAAAACAAATGTCAGCCTTTTTGTTCTACTCAGGCCTTCAACTGGTAGGATGAGTCCCATGCACATTAGAGAGGGCACGCCGATTTACTCAGTCCATTGATGTCAGTGTTAAACTAATTCAAAAACACCCTCACAGAAACACCCAAGATCATGTTTGACCAAATAGCTGGGCACCCAGTGTCCCAGTCAAGTCGACACATAAAATTAATGATCACAGGATATATTTACAACTTGGTAGCACAAGGGATTTTCAGGGAGTTTGAAACTTTTCTGTATTCTAATGATGGTGGTGGTTACACAAACACATACATGTGTTACAATACAAAGAACTATACACAAAAGTTACAATAAAGTCAATTCTCCTATATGATAACTTTAAAAGTAAAAGTAAAAAATTATTAACTAAAATAAAGATGATAATATACTATATGGAGTTTGTAGCTTATGCAGAAGTAAAACATACCACAGGGAGAGCACGAATCTGGAAGAGGGTGAGTTCAAGTGTATTATTTTTACATTTTCCATGAAGTGGTGCAATGTTTAAAAGATACACTTTGATAACTTATGGATGCTACTGTAAACTCTGGCACAACCAGCAAAAATAAAAATAAAGAAGCACATCAATATATCAAAAGAATACATTAAAAATGCCCAATTCTGCCAAATGGATGTCACAGAATTGATGGTGGGGGGGGGAACCAAAACTAGATGGAACAAAGTGTTAAATAGTAACATGTTACACCAAGATAAACCATATAATAGTTACGCTGAATGTAAATGAACTAAGCCCTCCTATAACAATGCAGAAATTGTCAGAATGGATTAAAAACAATAATAACAAGAACAACAACCCAGACTCAACTGTATGTTGCCTACAAAAAATATGCTTTAAACGTAACAACACAATCAGTTAAAAGCAAGAGGATGAAACATTACATAATCTTCAAATATTAAGCATAATAAAGTTTGGTAAACAAATTACACCCCAGGAGAAGAAATATTATCTAGGATAAAGAATAAAGTATAAAAATGATACAAAGGAACAATTCATGAAAAAAACATAATACTCCTAAAATAAATAAGCCCCATAACAGAGCTTGTAAATGTGTGAAACCAGCACTAAGAGAGCCAAAAGAAAACTAGATGATACCACAATTGTGTGTGGAGGTTGAAACACCCTTTCTCAGTGACTGAAGTCTGAGTAGACAGAAAAGTCAGTCAGGGTACTGAAAGTGGAAACACCACTACCCACATGACCTGATGGATATTTATGGAACAGTACAACAAGAGAAGAAACCACGTTCTTTTCAAGTGACCTGGAACATTAAGATAACTAGAGTCAGTTCAGGACAATAAAAAAAAATTCAGTAAATTTATAAGAACTTAAATCATACAGAGTGTATACTCCGTCCACAAGAAAATTACAGTAGAAATGTAAAAGAGAAAGACACCTGGGAAACCACAAAATATTTGGAAAGTAAAAATACTCTCCTAAATAATCCATGGGTTGAAGAAGAAATGAATTGAGTGGAATTAAATCACAACACAACAAATTGGGGTGAAGTGTAATCAGTGCTTTGAAGGAAATTTATATCATGAGTATATACATTGTCAAATTCCATTGAACTAAATGCATAAAATGAGTGGATTTTAAGTAAAGTATGCCACAGTTAAGAACTATAACTGTTATTTATTGGGGGAAATACTCATTCCACCAACTTGAGGGCTCAAGAATATTTTCCTGAATATCCCAATTTTGTTGACTATATATAGGATTATTCTTATGCATTAAGAGATAATAGCAGCACTTGTGAATGCCACTATTTTATAAGAACTGTGCCAATTGTCAAGGTTGTCAATATGATCAAGACCATTCTCTGCTCTCTTAACTGCTTGACATGTCACCTTGCGCGGCGGGAGCTGTGTTTGGGCATACAATGCCAGATGGTACCAAAGCCCAAAAGTGTGTATTGCTCAAGACCCATGTCATTCATAAGCCAAATTGTGCACGAAGTAGTAGGCAGGCACTTGTTATCACAGAAGTTAAAAAACGTCTGCAAGTACACATTCACCTGGGCATTTTCCAGTTTTTATTCATGCTAAGTTCTAATTGCAGATCCTGAGAATAAACACGCACCCTTCGTTTTGGTCATTCCATGTAGAAAATTGGAATCTTATTTAGTGACTTTGAAATGACCCTTGTCTTCAAGGAAGCAACTTTGAGCTGACATGTCCAATGCCTTAGTAAGTTGATTCAAAGTTTGGTTTTGGGTGATACGGCCATGATACCATTACCTCTGCTGGAACTAAGACTGGCAAATGTGAAGAATAATCCAGATGGTTAGAAACATTGCTCTCTACTCTTCAACAATGATCCACTAAAAGACAGGAATTAGAACGTAAGTTTATTCATGGTCAACATCAGACACTAGCCAGAAAAATTCTGATGTGTTTCTTATGCCAAGACTTATTGACCTGAGTTTTTATATTTAGTCAATTAAGTCACTATTTTTACATTTAAATACTTATCTAAAGCCATGTTTTTTTTTGTTTTTTGGCAGAGAGAAATTTTTAAACATATTAATTAAATGTTATTGGGTATTCAGTGACTAATAAATAAAATGAATATGGCTCAAAATGAGAGTTGGAGATAAATATGTAAATTTAGTGAGATGATTCTTTTTATATGAATCAGAAAGAAAGCATAGAACATGTTAACATCTACATAAGGGAGACAGAAAGCATTTATTTTAAACTTAACATTAGTGTTTTCAAAGAAACATTTGAGAGCTTATCTGTTCTTGTAATCACTTGGTTTGTAGGAAAAAAGTGAGAGAAAAAAGGCAATGCATCTAAAGGAAATGATATAAACTATTTATGTGCCTATTTAAGACATTTCTAAGTTGAGGATATTTGAAAGAGAAAATAGGGAGGATGTGATGAGTGACACCAGCAAATACTGCACCCATTTTGTTCATTTTTTCTTTACTTCCCATAATTCATGCTAATGTTTACAAAATCTGTATCAATAACCGAAAGTATATTCAAATCAAAACCACACTGAGATACCACCTTATGCCAGTTAGAATGGCAAAAATTGACAAGGCAAGAAACAACAATTGTTGGAGAGGATGTGGAGAAAGGGGATCCTTCCTACATTGTTGGTGGGAATGCAAGTTGGTACAGCCACTCTGGAAAACAGTGTGGAGGTCCCTTAAAAAGTTAAAAATTGAGCTACCCTATGACCCAGCCATTGCACTACTGGGTATTTACCCCAAAGATACAGATGTAGTGAAGAGAAGGGCCATATGCACCCCAATGTTCATAGCAGCATTGTCCACAATAGCTAAATTGTGGAAGGAGCCGAAATGCCCTTCAACAGATGACTGGATTAAGAAGATGTGGTCCATATATACAATGGAATATTACTCAGCTATCAAAAAGAACAATTTCTCAACATTTGCTGCAACATGGATGGCACTGGAGGAGATAATGCTAAGTGAAATAAGTCAAGCAGATAAAGACAATTATCATGTGGTTTCACTCATCTATGGAACATAAGAAGTAGGAAGATCGGTCGGAGAAGAAAGGGTTAAAGAAAGGGGGAGTAATCAGAAGGGGAATGAAGCATGAGAGACTATGGACTCTGAGAAACAAACTGAGGGCTTCAGAGGGGAGGGGGGGTGGGGGAATGGGATAGGCTGGTGATGGGTAGTAAGGAGGGCACGTATTGCATGGTGCACTGGGTGTTATATGCAACTAATGAATCATCAAATTTACATCAGAACAAGGGATGTACTGTATGGTGACTAACATAATATAATAAAAAATATTACTATAAAAAAAGAAAAAATTAATGTTAGCTAGATTATTATGGTCAACTATGTTTATATTTTTGGAATTTTTTTGGGGGGGGAGGAGGATGGGACTATAGGTTATTTTCTCTCTTTTTTTTTTTTTAAAGATTTTATTCATTTATTCGACAGAGATAGAGACAGCCAGCGAGAGAGGGAACACAAGCAGGGGGAGTGGGAGAGGAAGAAGCAGGCTCATAGTGGAGGAGCCTGATGTGGGGCTTGATCCCAGAACGCCGGGATCATGCCCTGAGCTGAAGGCAGACGTTCAACCGCTGTGCCACACAGGCGCCCCTATATTTTTGTATTTTAGTGCATGAACATCTATTATTAAATTAGTGTTACAAATGTGCCATGGCCAGAATATGGACAATATTCTATCATGTGAATCAGCTCTATTTTATTTAAGTATTTCCTTATTTTTACTATACAGAGTATTGTAATATGGTTCTAAAATAAATAGTACCAAACCAACATCTGGACATAAATCTGATAATTTCCTTTTAAATACCTCCTAAGTAAAGTTAATTGGTAAAAGGGAGCCAATATTTTAAAGGCTTTTAAATGCATTTCCAATTTTTAAAGAAAGATTTTATGATTTAAAAATTTATTTGTATAATAAATTATATATATTAATTTAATATACATTTATATAATAAAATTAACATATACAATTTATGACCTCATCAGTAATATGTAAGCATGCTTATCTCATTATGTCCTTGCTAATAATATGTATTAACGTTTTTAAATACCTTGCTAACTTGAAACCTAATGGTTAGGTAAGTTTTCATTAGTTTGATTAGCTGTGAAGATAAATGTTTTTTCACGTTATGCCATTTGTAGTTCTTATTTTATAAGTCCTCCATTCCAATGCTGTCCTCTACGCATAAAAATAGAGCTACATATTTAATTTTAAATTTTCCAGTAATCACATTAAAAATATATAAAGGGGTGCCTGGGTGGCTCAGTCAATTGAGTGTCCCACTCTTGATCTCAGCTCAGGTCTTGATCTCAGGGTCATGAGTTCAAGCCCCATGTTGAGCTCCAGGCTGGGTGTGGAGCCTACTTTAAAAAAGTGTGAGGTACCTGGATGGCTTACATGGTTAAGAGGTTAAGCATCAGGCTTTGGGCTCAGGTCATGATCTCAGAGTCCTGGAATTGAGCCCCACATTGGGCTCCCTGCTCAGCGGGGAGCCTGTTTCTCCATCTCCCTCTGCCACTCTCCCTGCTTGTGCTCTCTGGCTCTCTCTCTCAAATAAATAAATAAAATCTTTAAAAAAAAGTATAAAGAAATGTAGGAAATTACTTTTGGTAATTTAGTCTGTTTAGCATGATTACCATTTGAACATGAAATTGATATAAAATTATTAGTGAGAAATTAAAATTTTTTCATACTAAGTCTGAAATCTGGTGTGTAGTTGACACATACATCTCAGTTAGAACTGTCCACATAATCACATGGACTAGGGGATGCCTGTTGAACAGGGTGGCCTTTGAAGGGTGATCTATTCTCTTCTGAGAGTTCTCATCTCAGGTGTATTTCTGAGACAACAAAACTCATTTAGAAGTGTCAAGAGAGGAACAAGAAAGTAGAGTCGATTTCTATTGGGTGTGACCTTAGGATTTCTTTACCTGATTATGCAAATAAGGTAAGAGCCCATTTTTCTGTCAATGGTACAGTAACAAAGGTGAGGACCACCTCACACAGGAAGTTGAAAATGGAATCAGTGTCATAGGGAATTGAGCTTGACCTCAGTTTTGGCACACTAAGACCCCTTGGAAACATAGTTCTTCATCTTTGGTATACAAGCAATTCAACTCCCCCTAGTGCCTAATCCACCCTGAACTCCCAAATCACCCTGAATTGGGGAGTGCAGAGAGGTCTTCTCTAACATAATCCATTCTCTAACAGAAGCATTTGGAATTGTATATAGAAATAACTTTTGCTTGCTTTGAACCATACCAATGCTTAGGAATTCTTGATTTTTCCCATCTACTTTGTAACACTTCATTAAATTTTTTATTGTCCTCTCTATATTTTTAAAAATAATTAATAAAGTTCTTTTTGTTGAATACACACACATGCCATATTTAAAACATCTCTCTGTCCCTTGCACAGTATATTAATACATAGTATTAATACAGAATTAATATACTATGTATATAAATAGTGTTAAGACCAGCACTATTTATAAACACAGCATATGAATTCTTGATTTACATAGTATATATAGAAATAAAACATTTACAAATATTTTATGATTAAATGTACATGCCCATCTATATGTAAATATGTATATTTGATACACACACACGGAATATTCTTGTTAGCCAGTCATGTAACAAACAATTACGATGCTTAAAGCTTAATTATTAAAATGATAAACTACTGAAACAGCATTGTATCATTTAATTACCTGAGAGATAATATGTTTTCTCAGCATGGACTACATTTTTTCTTAGAGAAAAATGTTGCTCTTTGCAAGGACTTGAGAAATGTTTGCTGACTGAATGGAAGAGACACCTCCTTGAAGGCAACACTGAGTGGGGCTGAGATGGACTACAGGCACTGGTGTGCTTGCCTTATGCTGGCAGAAACACGGGACAGAAGGAGGAGACACTTGAATATATTTGCTGATCCTTGCATCTTAACAATTTTCTGGGGATGTCTGTCCCTGTCTCTGCCCCTGCTTGTACAACTGTAGCCATCAGGAAGAGTTAATTGAAAATCTCATCTTAAACCTCACCAATTCCACAGTTTTTGAAAGTCTTATTCTTCTTGCAATTTTTGCTAATTCCCAGAGAGTTACACAACAGCATCTCATTGTCCTCAACTTCAGCTCTCCCATGTGGTATGTTTTTGCCTTTAAGTAACTCATAGTTTTCTTTTAATTTCCCCTTGAAGAATCCATACTGATGAAAAAGAATTGGTGAGAAATGTAACATTTACTAAAGCATTGTAAGACCAAAAAAGAGACAGGTGCATAGGAATGCCATGGTAAATGACTTAAAAATCCCTATTTAGTGTATTTCTCATGTCCCAAAGTCCGTTAAGGATGCTCAGTCCTTGAGGGCTTTTATTTTTATTTATTTATTTATTATGTTCAGTTAGCCAGCATATAGTACATCATAAGTTTTTGATGTAGTGTTCAATGATTCATTAGCTGGGTATAACACCCAGCACTCATCACCACCTGTGCCCTTGTTAATTCCCATCACATACATGGTTACCTCATCCCCCAACCCACTCCCTTTTGTAACTCTTGAACCCGTGCAGGACCTTATGTCTCCCACCCCTTTTCCCAAAGTCATCTTCAGGATGACTATTCCAGCTAACATTTATATTTCTTCTCTACTGATTGAATGGAGAAATTCAGCTCTCCCAAATCTCTAGCTCGACCTGCACTCCCTAAACCATCCTCCCTTGAGAAAAGGGTCTTCTTTTCTCCTGCAGACTTTTTTTGTTTTGTTTTGTATATTATTTTGTTGCAATTTTTTAAAAAATTTTTTATTTCTTTTTAGAGAGGAAGAGAGACAGGGGGTGGGGAGGGGCAGAGGGAGAGAGAGAATCCCAAGCAGGCTCCACGCCCAGAACGGAGCCTGATGTGGGGCTTGATCGCAAGACCCTAAGATCATGACCTGAGATGAAATCAAGAGTTGGATGCTCAACTGACTGAGCCACCCAGGTGCCCAAAATTTTGTTGCAACTTTATTAAGATATTACTTATATAACCCAAAATTCACTCTTTGAAAAATATACAATTCAGTGGGTTTTGGTATATTAGTAAAGTTGTACAAATACCACTTCTTTGTAACATAGTCCAACCTTTTATAATAGCAGTTAGAGTCATATACAGCAACATATAAATACATTTTGTTTGTTTCAAATCACACCTATTGTTACTCTATAAAAATATCCTGATTTTTTTTCATCTACTTCCTAACTTTTCACAGAAATTCCTATTGACCTTTCTCTACTATTCAAATGATTAATGATATCATTTTCATTGATGGCTTTTGTGTATCTGTTTCATCTCCCTATATTAGGTGGACATATAACAGAGTTGTAGGACTTACAGCTTCATTATTAAGGTCATGAACTGTTGGGATTAAGTACTTTATTATTTCCTTGCTTTGTTTCCTTCCACCAGAATACTCAATCCTTCCTGTCCATATAACGAGGCTTCATGAGATCTCATGGCTCCTTTCTTTGCCTGTCTTCTTCTATATCAACAGTTGACTCCATAGTCTCCCAAGACCTCAGGTTATACACCTGAAGTCCATACTCTTCCTGTATGCTCTTCCTTGACTTTGGGAGTTCTCTGTCTTCAGAGATATCCCTTTTATATATCCTTGTATCTCTTGCAATATTCTTTGTGGGATGATTGTCCACTTGATTAGTATTAAATTCTCAGGATTCACAGGAATAAAAACACCCTACAAATTTGGCAAAGATAAGTTCCAGAAAAGAATTTCCAGGTGAGGAGTAAGAGCTATAAAAATGGCCCACCAAATATATTCCCCAAAAAATGTGAATATCATAAAAAGGCTGAGATTAAAGAACATTAAAGATAAAATAACACCTAAAAACAGGATGTGTGATTCAGACCTGCACTGTTCAATATGGCAGCAACTGGTCATATGAGGCTATTGCAATGGATATAAATTGAAATTAAATAAAATTTAAAATTCAATTTCTTAGTTACAATAGCCAGCCATATTTCAAATACTCAGTGTCTGTGTCTAGTGGTTACTGGATTGGACAGGGCAGACAAATTCATATGCTTTGCACTCTTTTTTTTTTTTAAGATTTTTTATTTATTTATTCGACAGAGAGAGAGACAGCCAGCGAGAGAGGGAACACAAGCAGGGGGAGTGGGAGAGGAAGAAGCAGGCTCATAGCGGAAGAGTCTGATGTGGGGCTCGATCCCATAATGCTGGGATCATGTCCTGAGCCGAAGGCAGACGCTTAACCGCTGTGCCACCCAGGCGCCCCCATATGCTTTGCACTCTTACTCTTGGAGTATGTAATCCTTTGGGAAGAATTCTTGAGTTTCAGTGCCAGATACCTAGTAAACACATTGGTAACCTCCCATTGTAGCTGAAATCTCTAGTCCTCAAACATTCATTTCTATATCTGCTAAATTTGTAAAGTCTGTCCTTGTTACATATTTGAGATATGAATGACTTGATGTTTACTTCAATTTTCAGAGTTTTCATGACAGTAAAATGCAATTTGCATCCCCTTTTTAAACAGAAACTCTTGCTTTAAACAATGAAAATAATGACTACTAAGAATGCAAACCATTATAAATTCAGCAGTGTTATTGAGAGTTTGTAGTGTGATTATTAACAGAAGGGAATTTTAAAGTCATCCTCTTTTGATTTTAAATTTTGAATCCCCTTAAAATTTTTATTGTAAATATATGTTTCAGAATATCAATTTTTATGTAGCGATGTAGTCGAGAAAACCAAGGAGTGCACTTAACAGAAATGTGCAAAAATCCTTTCTTAGAACAGTGGCCTTGTCTACGAGCTTTGGATCTTATTAATGAACAGAATTGTGCTCAATATTCATTGTGCATGAAAGACCCTGGTAATATCACATTTACAAAGAGCACAAATGCCTAATTTGTAGAACAATCCCTTTGTTCTATGATTTATACATGAGAATCAAACCCAGGGCATATTTCTGGCCTTTGGTAATAGTAAAGCCATTAATCTAAAAAATATTATTTCTGAAGGTTTGGAAGAAGTGGAGAAAAACTTAATTAAAAAGAAATCAAACCAAGTGTCGGTTTTGGGTTTCGGTGTCAGCTAATGCAATTTGAAAGTTGTTGCTCTGTTGGGTTCTCTTGGCATTTCCTGACAAAATATATTCTGAGAGTGGGAGGAAGAGGTCCCCATTATTGGGGTAATATGTCATCCCGGTACAGCTATCAACTAGCCTCGTCCTAGCTCTGATTCAACAAACTTTTTAGGGAGTTTAAACTACCACAGATCTTGTATTCTAATTAAAATAATCTAATGGGTAATTTGAATAGGAATGTATGTCAATATCTTGGGGGTCAACCAGTTTTATTTTTGATGTTGTGTAGATTTCAGCATGAGTGTGAATAGATTACAGTATTGATTTTGAATTTTTTGGTTGGGTACCTAGTATTACGCCTACCATATATCTGTTCAATAGATGTTAAATGAGTAAATAAATTAGTGAATTTTAAAAAATTTCCTTTTGGGTATGAAAATACACTTAACCCTAACAAGCCAGTAGGAGCAATTTCAGCAATATGCCACATGATGGGGTTGCTATTCTATGAACAAAGACTTGCTGCATTTCTGGATAGGGTGAAATAATTCAGAGATAGGTAGCAAACAATTTAAAAAGTTCTCAAAAAGGGCCACCTTCCTTTTTTGGATTAAATATTGTACAATTGTTTTAAAGCAGATGTTTTTAAAAAAAAAAAAAACAGGGGCGCCTGGGTGGCACCACGGTTGGGCGTCTGCCTTCGGCTCAGGGCGTGATCCCAGCGTTATGGGATCGAGCCCCACATCAGGCTCNAAAAAAAAAAAACAACAACAACAACAACCTAGAGCGGTACTTTCAAGTATGGATCAAATCTGAATTACCCAATGAGTTTTAAACAAACAACAGATACTTTTGTCTTGCCTTGGACTTTCTAAACCAGAAACACTTGCAATAGGTAGAGGGACCCACGTTAAAAAACAAACCAAAAACCTGAAAACCAACTCAACTGATTCTCTTTCTTAGTTAGAATTGAGACTCTAAAATAGTGGGATATAGAATTAAATTTATTAAATTTTTGTCTATTAAAAATGGTATAAGGAAATGAGAGTTATGGACTTCCAGCAGGATGGAGACAAGAGATTGGCAAAGCCAATGTGATAATTCAGATGTTACACAACTGGGGGACCTTTTAGTGCATGGGCAGTCATTTCTATAACTGCCTGTGGTCTTTAAGATTGTAACGCTTGTAATGCACATTACGATCATTGGCATTCATAATGATTCCACCCAGCCATTTGTCTCCGGAATACTTCATAATACATTTTCAAAGATCTCTATAAAAACCAAACCACCAGGAGCAGCAAACAAACCTTCAGAGAGTCATCCTTTCTGTTCCCCGAAGTTCTATTTACTATGCGGCTTCTTTATCTCCTGTTGTTCAGTGAAACTTCAGGGATAAATTTTGTCTGCTTTCCACTTTGAATATTTGTCTGTGCATCTCTGAATACTAAGGGCCAGGTCTATATCTTACTTATCTTTTCCTTTTTTTGTGTGTTTTACCCAAAGCTTTATGAAAAATAGACATTTGATTTGACTTCAAATTATGCTCAGATAGCTAGAAAATTCATTCAGATCTAATTCTCCACACATGTCCAAGAATTGAGGCTTAGTTGATTACTTTATTTATTATTTTTATTATGTGAAAAGGAAAGAGATTTGTGTGGAATGATTTCTCAGGAATTTGTCTAGTTAGGAGTCTTTCATTTTTCTCTGATATGATATTCCTTACCACATAAAAGCAATAAAATGTCTTTAGAATGTATAAAATAAGTGCTTTAATTTATTAGGTTGCATAACAGTACCATAATATATAGATTACATAATGGCATATAAATATTTCCAAAAAACACCAGAGTAAGTTGAATATTTTAAAGAAGGTGACTTCCTAAATATATTACAAGCACACATATGAGACTTTAAAAGGAACTATATTACAATGCTCCTGAGGATCAAATGATATTTTAACTCTCTTAATTTTTGAGGAAAGCATTTTGGCAAAGGATCTGCACCCACAGAGAGAAGAGAATACAAAATATTTATTTTTTTATGTTTTCCTCCCAGTTTTGGTTTCAGTGATATTAAAATTGCATGGATGGATAATTCAGTCAGATTTAACTTCTGTTAAAAACTAGTCAGTGTAGGATTTGTGCACAATTCATATTTTGCTAAAGTAGAATTAGCAATGGGAAAAGACAGAAGGAAATCATCCTGTTGGCCTATGATTGGTTTTTCCAGAGGTAGCTCATACTTTTTAGGTAAAAAGAAATTTCAATTTACAAATTTAATTCCACCAATCTAGTATGACGTAGACCTAAAATATGATTTGTTCAAATATTTTGTCTCATTATCTTTAATTAGATTTTAGTCTATGATAGTCAATTTGTCATGACCTTAGTAAGTATGAGGCAAACATGATAGTGGAGTTTTAATTTAGTGCTTATAAAATCAACAGGGCTGAGAAGGGGCCTCCTATCATTTATTTCACTGACAATTTAATTAGAACTTGAAGAAATACTTTTGAGCAAACTTTAATGCATGTATTAGCTGGGATTATGTAACATTGAAGGGATCTGCAAGGATCTTCAAATATGACTATTTCTTCTTTATCATAATCTAAGTGTTCATTCTAATTTGTTTATAAAATGCTAATAAGACATCTTCTGTCAAGCTTCATTTTCAGTATTCCAAACAGAAGAACTGTTCTTTGCCTCCTGTTATTTGTGACTTGAAAGTGGTTTTTTAAGCATTGTGCTACTTTGCTTAGAATTATTTCTCTACCAACTGAACTCATCTATTAGAACTCCTGTTCTAGGAGTTGGAGAAAATGAGTTGGAACTCAGACTCAGAATGCTCCTGTAATATGCATCTGTATAATGTAATATAATATAATATAATATAATATAATATAATATAATATAATAATATAATATACCAAATATATAATATAATAAATATAATATGGTGTGTGCATATTATGTGCACATGTGACAGAATTTTCAAAAAGTTAATCCAATTTTCCTAAACATTTTTCTTTTTCTTTGTGGAAGAAATTATCATTATTTAAGAAACTATCCAACTAACACTTTAGGATAGAAGCTGAGACCCTGAGGCAAGTATTAGTGAATAAATAAACTAACCAATATTTTAAATTTGGATGTGGAAGACAACACCAAGACAGTTGAGTGTTACGGTGGTTGGCTCAAGGACTTAATCTAAAACTTAATTGAAATGGTCTATATTTCTGGGATGGAAAAAATTCACTGCCTCACTAAGTATTCAAGTCTGCTATCCACTCCAATTTTCTGCAAGCTTTATACATATGTAGATGGTGTGTAAATTAAAAATGAAGCTTTTCTGCGATGCACAAGTGTAAACTTAGAATAATTTAATAGAGGGGTATAGAACTACACGTAAAGTAATCATGAGTGTAGAGAAAACTAGGAGAGAGATTGTACACTCAAAGTGCCTAGAATGTGACCTTGTTTAGCTTTTATCAGACCACAGTTTATATTTGGGTTGTAATGATGCACAGTTACTAAAGTGTATATGTACTACCCTCTTTATTCAGTGCTTTATTTAGTATTACTGTTACTATTTGCAATACCCTATGAAGTAGATACGATTTCCTTTTATAGGACATGGCTCAAAAAAGTTAAGATATTTGTTTAAAATCACACAGCTGCTGACTGTTCAAACCCAAATTTGAATTCAATTCTGTCTGATTTCTGAGCACTTCTTTCCTCTACGTCACATATATGCATTTACGTGTATTTTGACTTCCTAGGTTATATGTAGCAGTGGATTATAAAAGCAACAGTAAACTGTGTAGTGCAAGGGTTAGTAGGAAAGGGGGACCTTCTGCATGCACTGGCATGGAAAGAGTCTTAAAAATGTGGGGCTTGCCTAACACCTGTGCAAAGGGGGCCACCTGTGGTCACACGAGTATCCAAGGATACCCAGCGTGAGGGGGATGAGAGGTTAAGTTCAACAGCACGAACTGAAAAAGTCCAGGGGAAGGGCACTGACATTCAACTTAATAATTTTGCCTAAGATCCAACCCTGTCTAGATCTTGCAGTTTATGATTTAATACTTTTTCTGGTCAAAGGACAGATGCACCAGGTGACCTTCTCTTCTCAGGAGGCCTTCAATTGAATTCATGGTAGGGGATGTGAACCATAAAACTTAGAGATATTTTTTTAAATCTCATTTATTTTTCCCCAAACTGACAAAAGGTCTGAGGTACAAAGGTCAGCCTTTATTGTAGCAGTAAAAATGCTCCCATTTATTTTCAATTAGTGGGCTGAGAGGCTGCGGGTGGTGATGAATGGCTTCCCTGGAGGACAAGGAGCCTTTTCGACTCCAGACTGTCCAGCCTGAGCCCTTTTGGATGGACATGCCTTGGAGGTGATGCCTCTAGGCTGGGGTCAGGGCTGCTCAAGGACCCTTTAAAAGAGCATTGGTTTCAATGGACAATGAGAAAGAAACAGGTTTTGCAGCTTTTTGGCCCATTGTCTCTTCCCAAGGTTCTATTTTAGGAGAAAGAAAAGATAGAGAAAGAGGAGGGCCACACATAAAATGATTGAAAATTTGCTTAAAATTAATTTGAAGGGCTAATTAAATGTAATTGAATGAGTTACTAGACATAAATCAAAATCAAAAGCTTTTCTTTCTCCTCTCTAAACCTCCTCAGAGAGTCTCTTCCAATTTGGACTCATCGTAGCCGCTGCAGCTGTGTCGTTGAATATAATTTAATACTGCACTCCCTCGGCGGTCTGTCTCTGGGTTGAGCAGCAATGTTACTCACACAATCACAAAACCATAATGAAGGCACATTGGGAGGCCATCCACGCCTTCTTACCTAAACCATCCGCAAACTGATTATGGGTTGCTTTTAAATTCAATCAAATCTTATCAGATGCTGACTTTCCTCTGCAGTAAAGCAGGTGCCTTAACCATTCTATCACTAGGATTATATGCAATGTGTTTATAACATTAGCTTCATACCTGCTACTCATTTGCCCGTGCACTTGTTGTCGGTTTCCCCTAGTTAAGGCCCTGTAAGACATAAGGTTTATAGCTGTTAATTTCCTCTGCACAACATATAATGAAGCGTTTTTTATATAAGCACTTCTCTACAGAGAGATTATGTGGGAAAATAAGTACTTCAGCAATTTGGTTAGTTCTTGCCACAATAATGTTATGTAACAAACTATCCCCAAATTCAGACACTTAAAACAATAATTTATTCTCACTCGTCCATTTGCGGTGCAGATGAGGGTTGGCCTGATTTAGCCTGGGCTTAGCTAGCTTGGCTTTCAAGCCATATGTTGGGGGTCAGGTCTTTTCCATGTAACCCTTACCTTCCTTAGATCAGTGGGCAAACCACTGCTAATTCTTATCATAGTGATGGAAGAATTGCAAGCCAAACCATTCAAACACAGCTCCCCAACATTTTATTGTCAACACCTCAAACATATGGAAAAGATAAAGCCACTGGACAATGATAACCCATTCAAGCACCACCTAGATTCTATTAATATTTTGCTATATTTACTTTACCACATATATACCAACTCTGTCTTGCTCTCTCTCCAGCCATTAATTCATCTTATTTTTATGTATGTCAAAGCTACAGACAACAGAATATTTTACATCTAAACATTTAAGAGTGCATATCATTATTAAGAATTTAATATTTGTTACATTTTGAGTACAACTTATATACAGGGAAATACACAAATATTGAGCATACTTTTCTATGAGTTTAGATAAATGTAGACACTTGTGTAACATACTCTTATCAAGTTATCGAGCATGATAATGACCACAGAAATTTCTCTCATGGTATTTCACAGTCCTCATCATCCAATCCTCGGGAGCAACCACTGCTCTGATTTTGTTTATGTGGTATACCCTAGCCTGTTCTGGAACTTCATATACATGATTCATACACAAAAAAGTCAAAAGCGTAAGGCCTGTTTTACTTAGCATAATATTTTTGAACATCCTTACTATTTGCATAATCAAAGTTTCTTTTTATTGCTGAGTAGTATTACATTGTGCAAATATACCAGGGTGTTTCCATTCTCCTGTTGATGGATGTGTGAACTCTTTCTAGTTTTTTACAACTTTAAATAAAACTGCTATGATCATTCTTATAGATCTCTTTTTGTGAACATATGCTTTCTTTCATTTGAGTCAATATGTTAAGAGTAGAATTACTGGTAAGTTTATGTTATGATTCAAAATATTACCACAATTTTTTTTTGACACATTCTTCTTCAAAACTGGGAGCCTAATTCCATGCCCTGGAGGTGTGGGCAGGACTTAAGAGTTTTGCTTCTAACAAATAGGATATGGAAGGAGTGATGGTGCATGGTTTCAAAGACTAAGTCATAAAAGGCATCTTGACTCTCTCCTCACTTTCTGTCTTGGATCACTCATTATAGGCAAAGCCAGTGGACATATTATAAGAAAAATCAAGCAGACCTAGGAAAAAAAAATCACGTAGTGAGAAGATAAGCTCTCTTTCTGGTGTGCAAGCAACCCAGCCATATGTGTGTGCCATCTTGGAAGTGGACACTACAGCCCCAGTCAGGCCTTCAGATGACAGAAGCCCTAGTCCATACCTGACTAAAACATCATGGGAGATCTAGCTAAGTGGCTTCGGAATTTCTGACCCACAGAAACTGTGTGATAATACATCATTATCTACTAAGCTTTAAGCCATTAGGTTTTGGGTAGTTTCATATTAGCAATAAATAACTAATACAGCTTTTATTCCATGTGAGTTCCAGCTTGTCCTTGTTCTCCTCCATTTTACATTCATCTTTCCTTCTTGATTATCTGCTTGTCAACTTGAGCTTGAAGACAAAAGCATTATAGAGCTTGTTTAACCAGCTCCCACAGTTGCATAGGGTCAAATCATTCTAGTGGTTTGCTTCTCTAATTGTACCCTGACTGATACAGAATTCATGAACAGGAGTGATTCCATAGGGACAGAATCTTAAGCATGTACTCAATAAATTGTTTCTGAGTTATTTGGGATTTTTTTTAAATCAGATTAGACATTAATGACTATTTATCAATAGATAAAAGGGGCATTGCTAGCTCATGGCATTCACTGACAATGTAGTTATACAAACTATTATTACCCGTAGATATTATAATCAAGTGTGAAGACAAGTTTTGATTGACCAGGTATTTGCTGTTCTAGAATATTTGTGTGTGTGTGAAAATAAGGAGTATGATAGGCTAAGTTGGTTGATTTTCTAAGTCTGCTGGAAAACTTTGGGATGAATTATGACCTCGGTGCTTATAATTCCCAGTTCAAGGTCCTTTATAAAGGTCCTGAAAGCATCTGTGATTGCTCTAAAAGAAACCTTGTTCCTCTATAATCATGGCCCTAAGACTTCTGAAGATCAAACCCAACGTCAATTCCTCCAGAAATTGACTTAATCAGTTTATCAATGAATCAATCCTTGCCTAAGTGACTTGTAATGGCCCCCATGATAGTTGTCTCACAATGTACTGGTAATTCTCCTCAGTACCTACCTTCATTTTTTTCCTCCTTGCTTATAGACCTATTAGTAGGCTGAAGTCTAGCGAGGCCTAGAGAATGAGATTAAAGAATGTAGGAGGTATACACACCAAAAGAAGTGCACGTTTTTGCCAATTTATTTATTTATTTATTTTAAAGATTTTATTTATTTATTCGACAGAGATAGAGACAGCCTGTGAGAGAGGGAACACAAGCAGGGGGAGTGGGAGAGGAAGAAGCAGGCTCACAGCAGAGCAGGAAGCCTGATGCAAGGCTCGATCCCACAATGCCAGGATCACGCCCTGAGCCGAAGGCAGGTGCTTAACAACTGAGCCACCCAGGCACCCCGCGTTTTTGCCAATTTATATCAACAAACCCAAGGAGTAGGTGTGTGAGTGGATCTTAAGGAAATGAAAATCATTCTAAAATGTTTTCTTGTTAATATATTCTGGCACAATGGATTTTTACTGTCCTTATACTCTACAACCTTGATAAATTCACTTGTTAGTTCTTATAATTGTTTAGCCAGTTCACACCTCAGAGCTTCTTGAATGAAGGAGAGACCAAGTCCCATTGAGGGAGGACTTCACTACACTGCTGAAAAGTTTTACTGTTTGTCTTACTCCTAGCCTTCCACAAAGGGACAGGTGGCTACTTACTAGGGTGAAGGGAAAATAATCCAACTTTTCAGTAGTTACTGGAAATCACTGTGTTACAACAGTCACAGTGGTAACTTATGGGGATAAATTGATCGTTAGAGTTTGGGCTCAGTTCCTTCTCAAAATGGGTCCAATATCTCCCCTGATCTATGCTGTGGTTATTTCTCCAGCTCAAGTATGCATAATTGAAATAGTCCTACTTGGCAGCTGGCAGAATCCCCACATTGGTTCCTTGATACATGGAATGTGGGCTATTTTTGGTAGGAAAGGTCAAGTGGAAGCAACTAGAACTGCCTCTACCTTTGAAAAGACTACACCCCCAATAAAACCACATTCTTGCAGGGATTATAGAGCCTGTGCCACCATCAGGACATATTAGTCATGATCCCCATTACATCCCCATTCAACTCACCTTTCTGGCCTGTGGAAAAAATAGATCAAGCTTAGAAAATAGCAGTGGGTTGTTGTAAATAATTCAGGTGGTGACTCCAATCTGCTGCTCCAGATGTGGTTTCACTGTTGGATCAAATCAGCATATCCCCTTGCATCTGGTATGCAGCTATTGATCTGGTGAGTGATTTTCTCTATATAACTGTTAGTAAAGATGATGAGGAGGGGATTGCTTCCAGCTGACAGGCATCATTTTTCAGGGTGTTCAGCCATTTACTTTGTGGGAGGTTTGTTACATTCTGCATCCGTCATAGGAGGGACAATGTTTTTTTTTTTTTTTCCACTGGAACAGTCACTTACTACAGATATGGATTTTCCTTCCCTGGCCTCTGCCAAAATATAATTTGTGAACTTAGGAAATTCCTCACCCACCGTCATTGTATTCCATACAGCACGCATCTGACCAAGGAACTCATTTTGAAGCAAATGAAGTAAGAATATGAGACCATATTTATGGAATTCACTTCTCTTACCATGATCCTCTTCATCTTGGATCAGCTAGCTTGACAAAACAGTGAGATGGTCCTTGAAGTCTCAGTTATAGAACTAGATAGGTGGAAACACCTTTCTAGGCAGGGGTGGTCTTCCAGGATATGGTATATGCTCTAAATCAGAAACCTTTACATAAGTACAGCTCACGGCTTTAGACTCTGCTGCTCTAGAGGTTTTAGTTAGTTTCAAAAGGAGGAATTTCCACTGGAGGAAACACAGTGATTCCATTAACGTGGATGTTGAGACTGCCACCTGTCCACTTTGGATTCCTCATGCTAGAGAACCAACAGAATGTGATTTACTGTACTGGCTAGGGTGATTGTTCTTGACTATCAAAGGAAAATTGGGTTGTTAGTACACAATTGGGGTTATATTAGTTATCTAGGGTTGTCCTAATAAAATACCACAAAGTAGGTGGTTTAAAGCAACAGAACTCAGGGCACCTGGGTCTTGATTTCAGCTCAGGTCATGATCTGGGGGTGGTGAGATCCAGCCCCACATCAGTCTCCATGCTGGGTGTGGAGCCTGCTTAAGATCTCCCTCTCCTTGTGCCTCCTCTCCACCCCCAGCTTGGGCTCTCTCTCTCTAAAAAAATACAAAAACAAAAACAGTAGAACTTATTTTCTCATGATACTGGAGTCTAGAAGTCTGGAATCAAGTTGTCAGCAGGACGTAGCTTTCTCTGAGGGTTCTACAGGAGGATTGCGCTTTCCTTGTCTCTTTCTAGCTTCTGGTGGTTGCTTGCAATTCTTGGCATTCCTTGGTTTATACTTGCATTGCTTCAATCTCTGCCTCCATTGTCACATGGCCTTCTGCTGTGTGATCTGTGTCCAAATCTCCTTCTTCCTATAAGGGCAACATTCATATTGGATTTAGGGTCTATCTTAATTCAGCATGACCTCATCTTAACTTGGTTGCATCTGCAAATACTGTATTTTCAAATAAAGTTATATTTAGTGATTCCAGGTGGACATAAATTTGGAGGATCACTGTTTAATAAAGGGGCTAAGAAGGAATATGTGTATATATTCTGTGAAATGTCTCTTAGTATTTCCATGTCCTGTGATTAATGTCACAGCAACTCCATTTAGTTGGGAACAGAAATGCAAAACCGTAGAAACTCAATTCAGTCAGGACTGCGAAAGACCCAGGTCATTTATGAATGAACATTTGGGCCACCCCACCAGGCAAGGTACCACAACCAGCTGTAATACTTTATTTTTTTAAGATATTTATTTATTTATTTGAGAGAGAGAGAAGGGGGGGATGGAGAGACAGAGAAAGAGGAAGGAGCAAGGGGGGAAGGAACAGAGGGAGAGGGAGAGAGAGAAAATCCCTAGCAGAGGGATCTGTGCTGAGCCTGATGTAGGGCTCCATTTCATGACCCTAGGATCATGACCTGCACTGAAACCAAGAGTTAGATGCCCAACCAACTGAGCCACTCAGCATCTCCCCCCCTCCCCCGCCGGGTGTAATACTTTCTGAGAGCAAAGGGAATATGGAATGATTATTGGAAGAATACATTTATACACACCACTCATGTAATCATGCGCAGAAATGAGTACTATAATAATTATAAGTATTTCTTCATTATTTTGATTTGAAAATTTGAATATATATAAACCAAATATTTTTGCTCTCTTTTCCTCTTTCATTTTCTTACCATCAAACATATGATTTGCTAATGGTAGATATCTTTTTATTCCAGTATTTTAGTAACATATCCAAATCAGAGTGTGAATCAACTAGAAAAATAAATATCATCAAAAGACCAAAAGAAACTTCACATTCTCTTCTGGAGCTAGTGTTAGCACTATTTTTTATAGTAGGCGACACAACTGCATAATGCTAGGCAGAAATAAGACTATATTTGGAAATTAAGTAAAGTTGAAAGATACGTGTGTATCTGCCAATGGGACAAAGAGTGGGCTCTACTGGGTTTGTAATGTGTCAGCTTAGCTAATCTGAACCATGTTTATCTTCCCCATACATTTTCCATTACAGTGGGTAACAAGAGCCATTTTTGTGCAAATTTGGAGAATAGAAGTATATCAGTCAGCAGCCATATATTGTTAACTCTTGAAATATTGAGACATTGTCATGAGGCACTTTTGTATCATTTGTGTGTTGTAGTTAGTTGGAAGGCCTATCTTGTTGGCTCAGGTTAGCAGCTGGGCCTGCAATTATTCTACTTTCCCCTGGATTCTTTTTAACTTCCTTGACTCCAGGGAAAGATATACACTAATTTCTGTGAAGAAGGGGCCATCTTTCTCAACAGGAAATCCATATTATTAAATCCATATTATTATTAATCCACAATAATCCATATTATATCCATATTATTAATCCATATTATTATTAATCCATATTATTATGAGAGACAGTGAGAAGTGACTCAGATTCCAGGCTATTTTATGAATCCATCTCATGCATAAGATAAATTTCAACCATTATTTCTTTAAATAAATTTGTTTGCCCTATTTTCTTTCTTATATTCTTCTGGGACTCCAATAGCTTGAGAAACCTTTTAATATATTTGGTAGTTTTTAAAGGCATTCTACATTGTGTATCAGGGCTTTATACTTCTGTTGTTCTGTCTTTACATTCTTTCCTCTGTCATCTACCACCAACTGTTCAGCCCCTCAAGAGATTATTTTATTTGAGATTTTTTCAGTACTAAAATTTTTATGGTTTATATTTCTCTGTTCAGATTTCTTATTTGTGTACTCATTAAGAACATATTTTTCTTTACATTTTTGAATATAGTTAAAATAGCTTCTTTAAAATCCTTTAAAAATTTTTCCCACCTGTGTTGCCTTAGGTTCAAATCTATTAATTGACCCATCTCTTAGTTATGCATCCCATTTTCCTACGCTTTTAAGGTCTAGTAATTTTGGATTGAAACCTGGGGTTTTCAAATGATACATTATAGAAATCTGGGGGCGCCTGGGTGGCACAGCGGTTAAACATCTGCCTTCGGCTCAGGGCGTGATCCCGGCATTGTGGGATCGAGCCCCACATCAGGCTCCTCTGCTATGAGCCTGCTTCTTCCTCTCCCACTCCCCCTGCTTGTGTTCCCTCTCTCGCTGGCTGTCTCTATCTCTGTCAAATAAATAAATAAAATCTTAAAAAAAAAAAAAGAAAGAAATTCTGGATTTTTTTAATGCTCTTATTGGTTGGACTCAAACTTCAAACACTCATTTCTGGCATAAGCATAAGCTAAAAATCTCTCTTCAACTCTTTTATCCTTAGTTTGGCTGCTTGAAGTCTGTCCTGTTCATGCATAATTCAAGGGTCAGCAGGAATTCTGGCAGTTTATATGCAGAATTAGGGCTTCATGTCTGAGCTCTTTCCTTTCTTGGATTTACTCCTTTACTTTCCACCTATTATGTTTGCCTAAACTCTGTCCTCTGTCATTCAAGCCCATAAGGCTGCAGATTTTCTATCTCAAATATAACTACCTGCAAACTCTAATTTGGTCTGTCCTAATGGAAAAAATACAAAAGACCCTAAGATGGACAGATTCATTCAATTCCTTTGCCTTCTTCTAAGTGTAGATTTCCTTTCAGCTTTTTTTCTGCTTTCGGTTGCTCTCCAGGATTTTCAAGGTGGTAGTTTTTTCTTTGTTTTTATTTTGCCCAGTGTTTATTGTTATCTATGATCTATGGGAGGGTTGATCCAATAGGGGATATTCTCCATTACCGGAATCTAGAATTCAAATGCAGTTTAAATCTATTTACATCATTACTTTAACATCAAGCCCAAAATCAAAGGACCAGGGTGTATATTCTACTAACCAAGACCATGACAAGATCTGAATTTATAATACAACCACAAGGAGTGAAGAATTATAATTAATATTAAATTTACCACACTGGTCAGGCAAAAAATATATACAGAGGCCTCTTATGTACTGTGGTTTTTATGTCTTGTTAATTGAATTATCTTAAATATTAATCTAATTATATATCAGCAATTAATTCTATAATATTTATCATGTTAGTATATTAATTTAACAATTATCAAGTCTTTACTATAGTCTAGAATTTGTGTCAGATACTGAGAACAAAGTCACAAACTCATGAAGGAAATAAACGTTAACACTATTTAAATGTATTGGAACAAAATTTGAGATAATATCCAAGTATTGATAGAGATATTACCAATACGAAATGTAGTTGTATGGTTGCCATGAATCCATATATACTATTTCTCTGTGGGTACAACTCAAGATTTTGGGAATAAAGATAATATTACTTATAAATCAGTAGATATTCCATTGCAAAACTGACCTTCACTCTCAGGATGAAGGTCAAGAAGGGTGGGATCTTCAAAGAAAAGTTACTTCCCCTCTACGGCAATAGGATAGAGTAGAAATGACTGTATGGTGTTATTGGACAGATATTGAGACACTGTCCTCCACTCACATACACACACGTACTCAGGTAAAACTGGAAGCATTTACAATTTTCTGTATTACCGAGAAACAGATACCAAAAGGGATGCCGACACAAACCAAGTGTCCACCTGAAACGTGTAGAACTCTGGTGGGTACAAGAGGACTAGCAGTTGCTAAGGAAAGAGGCAGCAAAATGAACTTCACCAAAAAGGTGAAGGAGACATCCTCCACCATCAGTAGTTGAATAGGAAATAGGCCTCTCAGAGTTAGATCAGAGGCATAGGAAACAGACCTAAGGGTTTATTTAAAGAGACAGAGAAGTGATGTTGGTTTATCTGGATACTATCAGACTAAGTTTTCTGCAATGGATTAAAGTGGAGCTTAAGAGCCAAGTAGAGCTCAATTACCGAAACATTTTAAAAGCTCCAAATTTTATTTACAGTTTTTAAAAAGTATTATTAAAGGATGTTCAGTGAGTGTAAAGCAGAATGCATGATGGTGAGAGAGGGCTTCTCCACGGCAAGGATTGGTATGAAAACACAAATAATGAGTAGAGGTTATTGGGCCAAAAGGGTGGCTGGGCACAGCCCAGGCGGAGGGGAAATCATATGCAAAGGCACTGTTTCTGAATAGTAGCTTTCCTCACAGGTGGTCTCAAAGAAGTTCAGCAAGGCTCAGGATCGGTAATAGAGTGGTAGGTGACGTTAAGGCATTCAGTATTTGTTTCGTTTTTCTTGGAAAATGGTCACTGTTGTAGTCTATTTGGGATGCTGTAACAGAATGCCACAGACTGGGTGGCTACAATCAACAGAAATTTATTCTTATGGTAGTGGAGGCTGGGCAGTCCAAAACCAAGTCACCTGCAGATTTAGCGTCTGGTGAGGACTTGCTTCCTCTGGTTCATAGACCCCAGTCTTCTCACTATGTCCTCACATGGTGGAAGGAATGAGGAAAACTCTCTCAGTGTCTTTTGGAAAGACACTAATTTCTTTCATGAGGGCTCCACCTTTATGACCTAATCACCTCCCCAAAGCCTCACCTCCAAATACCATTGCATTGCAGATGAGGCTTCAACATATGAATTTTGGGGAGGACACAAAATTCAGTTTGTGACAGTCACTGGTAGTCTTCAAGCAGTCAGAGGTATAACTGAGTTTTAATTGTAAGGAAATAATGTTAGCTGTTCTGTGAAGAATGGACTGAAGGTTTGGGTAGATATGAGAGCTTGTTGTTCGATGAAACAAAGACTGAACAGAGGTAATAAAAATTGTGGAGACCAAATAGTAGGTTATTTCTGTGGTCTAGATAGCAGATGACGGTGTGTAGATATTTTTGGGCTAAAGATTAGAGGCTATAATGATTTTTTTAAAAATGGGGAGTAAATCGTTTTGCTCTTGGTAGAGGGAACTTAAGCAACTTTCAGATATTGAACCAGGTAGGACTGATAGAGTTCCCATTCTCTTCCATTCACTCTTTGAACTCCCCACAAAATTGTGTGAAGTCATTCATCCATCTTCCTTTTGTGAGAGCAATATGACAGAGCATGCGACCTTCTCATTTCCTTTATATAAGGAGTAACCTCTTTCCATAATTACATACATAAAATTAGTGTAGTAATACAGAACATTTTGTAGGTATCAGCTATAAAGTGAGGATGTTTGGCTGAAATGTTATAATGGAGGAAGTGTTATTATTTTCTTAACCAGGAAAGGGTTTTGTTTTGTTTTTGATAATTTGGCATTAGAATTTTGAACTAAATTTGAACTTAGTGGCATATGAATTAGTTTCCCCTGGTTATATGTGACTACATTTTGTCCAAGAAAAACAATTTGAAAGCCTTGGAAAAAAACTCAAAAAGCCTCTTAATATATCAAATAACTCTTACTTGTCTAGTTTCCCTCAAAACTATTCTTTGATGTTAAGTGTGAAAGTATCAGAAACATGGAGATTAAACTTCCTCTGGGACATTTCTACATGAGCAGAAAAAGTGCTTAGTAAAACACCTTTTGGGTTTTGCCTATTCCCCAAAGTATTTTAAAAGGAAAACAGGCGTTTAACAAATCCAAGAGCAGCTGAGATTTTACATCTTTTACAGAGACATATTGTGTTACTTAACTTCTTTTCCAGTTCCTGTAGTTTGATTCTTTTTAATATATTTGGATTTTCTAAATTTTGTCAACTTGGTTTTAGCTTTGGATGAATATTTTCAAACGAGACCAACAGAACGGCCAGGAGAAACTGGCAAAAAAAGATGTTACTCCAAGAATTTCTGAATTTGAGGTATAATAACTTTGCTCTGTTTACAAGCACACCATCCTCATTAAACATGATTTTCATTCAGTGAGGTCAAAGCTAGCCCTGAGAAAATCAGGATATAGTCAAAATTTGTTGCCCATGAGTAATGTCGGTCCTACATAAAGTGCACCATGGAAATATTGTGCCTTTCTTTTAGGATCAATATTGTTTTCCTGAGTTCTGTTGTTCAATGACTTAAAAAATTTCTTTATTGGTTTCCATGATTTACTTTCCTTTTTAAAGAAATAAGTGTACATGAGGAAGGAAACTAACACCTATTCAGTGTTCACTTTGTACAATGAACTGAGCTAAGCCCTTTACTTGAATTACATTAATATTCTCTTTGAGATGGTGAAATAAGAATTAATTTCCTTTGTTCACAGATGAGCAAATAGAGTCAAGGGTTAAGGTTCATACTCAAGAAATAGTGGCACTGAGCTTTACATTTTCATTCTCCATTCCACTCTCAAAGTTATTGCTCTACTTTTCTGTTATTTTTTTTTCTCCTGCCATTTAAAGATGGATTTTCCTAAGGATCTGTGCTTGGTTTTCTTCTAGCTATGGTTTCCCCCTCTATGATGATATCCAATCCGAGGTTTGCACTTAAGACCCGTGTATAGGGGATTCTGGGCATCTGCACCCTTTCCATCACTGCCAATATGTCAGATCTTAATTGAATTCAAATTTAACTTTACAAAAAAATTATTTAAGTATGTATATTCCTTTGAAGAATTTTGAATCTTTAAACTAATATCCCCAGTGGGTAAGGTAAGCTGTCCAATAGGAATACTCATATTTTAAATGGTCTTATATTCAGATTTGTGAGAAAGTTTGGATATTTGATTTGTCTGGCATACAATGAATAGCAGATATAAATCTTGTTAGAGCAGATGTGCTAAAGTCTTGATTTCACATTTTTGGATGGGAGTATTTTATTTTTAGGGCCAATAACCCTATTCCATAAATAAATAAATAAATAAATAAATAAATAAATAAATAAATAAATTCTGGGGATGAAATTGTTCTGAGTTTATGGTAACATCTGCCCCATTATATTGTATATATACATGCATGCTTTAAGGAAAGTCTATTTAGATCTCTTTCACAGAAACAGACTCCTGCAGAACATCTTTTTTCTGACATATGAGATTCTTTGGCAAGAGTACAACTGGATTTTCTCGGCTTGCTGTATCTCCTGTGAGACCAGCAGGAGAGAAAACTGGTTGGCAATTCATTTTCCCAGTTAGCATGTTCCCTTTCAATATTTTAAACGTGTGGTCTCTTGTAAAATCTTTTGCTGAACTTTGATTGTGTTCTTGAAATATTCAGTTCCTCTGCTGTACAAGATTCTCACACACACAAAGGGTTCAATTATAAAAAAAACATGTTTCTGTTATGGACTGTAATAAAATATCACATTATGATTATATGAACACTCACACATCAACCAGTGATAATAGAAACCATTACACACCATGTGGTAAGCTTCACACATAACTGTTCATGAAGTGAATCCTAAACCTTTGGGTAATCTGGCCAAATTTCTCTAATTATCTTCAAGGTTATATCACTGCTGTCATTGTTAACTGTATTTATTAATGCAATTAATGCTTCTCAATAGAATCTAATAAAATAATAAATATTTATTATGAAACATACATGAACATTTTTGAGTTTTTAACAGAAGCCATGGATATACATAAAATTCAAAGTTATTTCACTTTTAGTGGTCTAAATATTTATTTTTCAGTAGTAGTTTATTTGGGGCTGTTATCGGTTTTAAAATAAACTTTTCATTTAAAAATCATTTTAAATTTAAATAAAATTGCAAAGATGGTACAGATTTCTCATATACTCTATACTCAGTTCCCATTATTATTAATATCTACATATATGGTACATTTGTCACAATGAAGCGATATTGATACATTCTTGTTAGATAAAGGCCATACACTATTCAGATTTCCTTAGTTTTCACCTAATGTCCTCTTGTTGTTTCAGGAACCTGTCTGGGATACCACGTTACATTATGTGTCCTCAGTAAACTCTTTTTCTCAGTTTTTTCCAAGTTTTGATAACCTCGACAGTTTTGAGGAGTATTGGTCAGGTTTTGGCAGAAAGTCTCTCAGTTGGAATTTGTCTGTTGTCTTTCTCATGATTAGAGTGGGTGATGGTTATGAGTTTTTAGAGGAAGAACATGGAGATGAAGTGTCATGCTCGCCACATCATGTCACGGGTACATACTATCACCATCACTTAATAATCTTGATACTAACCTTAATCACCTGGTTGAGGTTATGTATGCTGAGTTTCTCCAGTGTAAAATTACTCCTTTTTTCCCCTTTCCATACTGTGCTCTTTGGAAGGAAGTCCCTATGCACAACCACAATTAAGGAGCAGGGGATTAAGCTCCACCTCCTTCAGGGCAGAGTGTCTCCATAAATAATTTGGAATTCTTCTGCATGGGAGACTTGTCTATTTTCCCTCATTTATTTAGCTAGTCACACACAAGCTGCAGCCTGATATCAGGCCTCTGCTTGTATAGATATCTTTATATTATAATTATAATAGTTTCATATCATAATTATTATTATATCATATATACTGATATAAATAAATGAATAGCTCAAGGAAGTGGAGCTCCCTTGGAGGTAGGTGGGATCATGTTACTGCCCAATGGGATATAACTGTGTGACTTGTAGAAAGCACATTCTATTCCCTGTATCCTTCCCATTGGCCAGAGTGCATCTGATTCCTACACCCTAGACAGCCGTCTTGGTTCTGGCGGTAGGGTGCTAAGTACAGTATGGCGGCCGGAAGTAAGCCTGGCTCCCAGGTGGATGCACAGAACATTGCTGTGCAAGTATCTATCTTCAGGTATTCCTATGAGAGTGAAATACATTTCTATCTTGTTTACATCACTATTCTCTTAGGTCTTTGGTACATGCAACAAACAGGATCTGCCCTTGAGCCCATGGCTTTCGTTAGTGGTGCCTTCCATGTGCCCTCTTACCACACCATGTTTTCCCTATTATGACACTTGTCATGTTTTATGCAAATTTCTCATTTCATCATTTTTATCTCTCAGTAACTGGTAAGTTCTATGAAGACAGGAATCTTTCCTGTCATTTTTTATTCTCAGATCTCTCAGTGCCTGGTTAGTATTTTCTGAAATTTTATTGGATAAATAAATGATTTACTAAATGATCATCAAAGAACTAGAATTTTTGTGTGAACATCCAAAATGTTCTTTGGCACATCTTCTGTCTTTTTAATTATTTTAAGAGCCTCAAAGGAAGAGACCCTGATTTACAACACAAAGATCAATGTACATTGCCCATAAATACTTGACAGTAGCACAAAGCAAGCCAAATCCATCAAAATGTATTAAAAATTGATGTGAAGTGTAGTTCTAAGTGGGAAAACTCCAAGTACAAACACACAGTTTTTTCATCTTTGTAGTAGTTGAGGATGCAAAACAAATAAAGACAAAGTCCTTGACCTTATGGAGAACATTTGGTAAAGGAATTTGGCATAGTCAGCGTGGCCCCAGACTACACATGCTGTAGGTAGAGTGGAGGGGAATGTGAGCATGACATATCTGAGAAATGCTGGATTAAATTATAAGCAGTTTTCAGCACACCAAGGCCAGGTGGAGAACAGGCCTTTTGGTGATGCAGAGAAAGGTCAGAAAGCCAAGTCCTGGAGAAATTTTATTGTTTACGTTTTATTCATTACTTCTACTCCTGTTGTCCTGTTTCACAACCATTTCAAATATCCCACTTACAACTGACTACAACACTTTGTATACCATGAGAGCTCATTGATTCATGATATTGCTATTCTTCTGGCTTCCAAATTTGAAAATGCTTCCTATCTAGCCTTTAGGACTGTGTTTACGTTTTTGCTGTATTTTACAGCCTTTGGATACATTAAAATTTCATTCCTTTTAGGCAATATAAGATGTTTGCTTCTCTCTTATTTCACACTTACCTATATAACAAGGTAATCAATAGCAGTAAGCATCAATAACCTGTTAAAATATAGTCTCAAGGATCTTAACTGAAAATCAGAGGATTTAACTTCATTTCTTTTTGACCCTGGATCTCCAGGCATATTCTGCTTTGCCAAGTTGCT
This sequence comes from Ailuropoda melanoleuca, assembly GCF_002007445.2. Taxonomy (NCBI): domain Eukaryota; kingdom Metazoa; phylum Chordata; class Mammalia; order Carnivora; family Ursidae; genus Ailuropoda; species Ailuropoda melanoleuca. The sequence goes on from NC_048222.1 coordinate 4,033,532, forward strand.
GGGGTTTTTTTAATCTACTTTTTCCAACATTAAGAATAATATACTGCTATCACCACCACCATGTCGTCCCAAAATATTGACTGAATGATAACTCTTAGTCAGGTAATATTCTAAATGCTTTGCATAGACAGTAACACATTGAATCGTAACAATTCCAGGAGCTAGGTATTATTATTATTACTTCCATCTTAAGAGAAAACTGAGACACGGAAAAGTTACTTGTTGGTGGTTTCATTCAGTTAGTGATTGTCAGAATGAGAATTCTAATCAAGACAGTCTAATTTTTGGACAGACTCTTAGACACAATGTAAGGGAGTTTGAATCTTAAACCACTGCACTGAACTGCATCCCTGGTATCTTCAGAAATGTATGTTGCTACTTTATGGATCTATCTAGAGTTGCTAGTTTTTCTGAAATTATTTTTGAAAACTGATTTTTGTTCATAGATTATTGGAAAGTTTTTCTGGGGGAAAATTCATGCTTTGATCGCTCTATTCTACATAGTTGTTTCCTAAGTCCCTGAAAATGGAGCTTCTGCTAGAACTTCACAGTTTGCATATCAGAATGTGCTAGGAACTATAGAAACTTCACTATTAGTTGGAGTTCTAAATTTTGACTCAAGAGGCTAGATGGTCCTGCTATTCATATTTACAATGGTAATGATTTTAGTAATAATGATGAATGCAAACACTCATCCAGGCATTCTATCAGCAAATCTTCATTGAGCACTGTTTTCTAGGTACTCTGATATGTGTTGAGAATACAAAGAATCTTTTCCCTTAAGGAATTCATGGTGGAGAAGACTCACAAAGAGGTCATTGTGATGTATTGTGGTTACATGCTTTCATGGAGATTATATATAATACATAAAGCATGTAGTCATGGATGTGAGAGAGAAACATTTAATTGTAGTCCTGAATGCAGTAGGGAAGGTCAGAGGATGTCAGGGCTAAGATGAATTCTAAAGATGAATTGATCAATAGGAGTTAGAGAAGTAAAGAATAGAGAGACAAAAATAGGAGTAACTTTTATCTTAGGAAAGATGAATTGATCAATAGGAACTAGACACAAAAAGAAAGTCAACGGGGAAGGACATTTTAGGCAAATCGGTGAGCAGGGTATTATGTATGGCGGTTAAAGAGTCTAGAAGAGTATGTAGTCAATTATAAGTGGTTTGGTATTATTATGTGAAAATTTTAAGATAGGAAGTGTCAAGAGTTTAGATTCACCATTTGCTTTTGGCAGGTCAATGGCAAATTGAAAACACATTTCTAAGACTTTCATTAAAATGCTAATATCATATATTTAAACACAGGGCACAGAAAATCAAGATTCTTGTAGGTAAGTCTTCTAACAATGGGAGACGGAAGGATGTATAGTCAAATGGTGCTGAGATTCCATTAAGTCAAATTCTGAATCTAATGCTTCAAAGAATCTAGCTATTTGGTATTTTAACTATCCCAAGCTACACATTTGTTTTAAATTCTTTAGAACTGACATGCTTATTACATTCCAGTCCCAGAGAATGCACACACCCAAGAGTTGTCTGTGAGGACTTGAACAACTCATAAGTTTAACTTGTTCCACTCTAGAATTATGGAAAATAAGGTATCCCAGAAGTACCCATGAAGTTGCTGGATATCTCAGGTGGCATCTGTCATCCATATAACAACTCTATGCACAGTAATTCATTACCTTCCTTTTTATCATCCCTTCATTTCATTTTAAACTCTAGTCTGGGTCCAAGTTATATTATGCCTAAATTATCCCGTAAGTTTAAGTTTCCATAAATTCCGTTTTCATTTTCCATAAACATTATTTATGTCATGTCACTCCTTGAAATCAAACAGGATATTTTTTTTCCTGACTCAATCCAAAATTTTACCCTATGTGGCCTCATTTATTCTATAAAACCTATTCTTTATTCCATCTCAATATATACTAGTTGCTTTAATTAGATGTCCTTTACTACCTGAGCCCTCCTGCTCTTCCACTTACCTGGAACTTGTCACAAGTTCTGTCCCTAGTTGGGTCCTCTGAAGTCTCATTTATTATAAATCTGTCTATCTATTATCTATCTATCTATCTATCTATCTATCTATCTATCTATCTATCATCTATCTATCATCTATCTATCTATCTATCTATCTATCATCTATCATCTATCTATTTATCTATTTATCTACCTACCTAAGTAGGCTCCCTGCCCAGTGTGGAGCCCAATGTGGGGCTTGAACTCACAACCCTGAGATCAAGACCTGACCTGAGACCATGAGTTGGGTGCTCAACTGACTGAGCTGCCCAGGCATCCCTGAAGTCTTATTATTTTTTAAGGCTTAGTCAAAGTTCTGTCTCTTTCCTGAAGCCTTTGTTGACTAATATAGGTGTTGGAAAGTAAAACGGTGAGCAGTAACATTGTTGATAAAATATATGTTTATGTACAAGTGCACATCATATTCCAAAAGCAGATTTATTTTTAGAAATACACACACACACACACACACACACACACACACCATGAAAGTGAAAGTATATAATAAAAGCCAGTTTAAACTAGCCAGTAGATGAAAATAAATCGGGCTTTTCTTTTGCATAATTTTGAGAGTATTACATTTTGCTCACTTAGAAGGAAACCAATTAGTATTTGCTTTATCATCAAAGAAGAGCTGTCGAGATGTCAAACAAGTTAGACTGTGCTATCAAACCTCTTGTTTTATGAAAAGATGAGCTGGAATATGAAAGTGTCTCAAGATCAGTCCCAAGTGGAAACCCCGGTGGATGCAGGAAGGGAACAAAAGAATGAAGAGTCTTTAAAAATGTGTGTGTGTGTGTGTCTCCAAGTATGCAGATTTGAGAACTGGAGAAACACAGCCCTGTAGCTCCTTCCACTGCCTTTGGACAGGTCTACATGATCAATAAATCTTGTACTTGCATATCCATGTTGCCTTATCTATTCCCCGGCAACGTTGCAAGCAGGAAACAGCACAATGGGGAAAAACGGAAGCCCATTGCCCTTGTCCCCTGTGAATTGGCCTGGGAATAGTGAAATCGAGGTAGCTGGTGGCTTGGATCAGTGTCCTTCCCTCCTTGGGCCTGCCCATGGTGCGATGTAGAGCAGGGAGCCAACATCAGCCCTCCTTGATCTCACTTGCCTCTGATCCCCTATAGTAATTAATGTGTCATCACCCAAATTAGCAGCTAATTATATTCTCTTTCATTTTTTTTCTTTCTCTTTCAACTGTATTGGAGATCCTTGAGGGCAATGGCTATGCTGTAAACTTGTTTCTGTTCTCTCAGTGTTTAACATAATGTTGAACACAAAGAGAATGAGCCGTATGTTAGCTGATTCCACTTTGTATATAAAGGCATGAGAAGTCCAGTGTGTTTAAGAATGTGTTTTACAAGACACGATTTTAATAGTTTCGTCATCAGTAATTCAGATTCTATTTGAGGCAGTTAACTTCACACTGTATAAAAATAATGTTAGTAATATTATTAACTATATTATATTAATTATATTTTTATCTAATTTATATAATATAATAGTTATATAATTTATATAATATGTTAATTATAATTAATTATATATAATTATATATAATATAAAATATATATGTATAATGAATAATATTACACTTATTATGTGTACATTTGTTATTTATCTTAATTATCACAACCAGAGCCAGATGAAGAAGCAGAATGCCATTCTGATATGCACTAAAAATATATGGGTACTTAAATATCACTGGAAAACAAATTTTTATTTATTAGAAGTCCTCTAAGGCTTTGCTACTGAAAGTATGGATCAAGGACAAGCACAAGCAGTATCTGGGCATTTGTCAGAAATGCAGAATCTCAGGCCCCTCCCAGACCCACTGAACCAGGCTTTATTTTTATTTTAATAAGGTACCAAGGACGACATTATTTGAAAAACAGTCTTAGGGATTGTATGAGGTTAGAGGTATTACTTTTATAAGCTGATTAAGGAGAAGTTATATCCTGAGAGACATGCTCATAGTTGCTCACTAAACTGATTCTTTGAACTGGTGCAGCTAGCAAATTTCAGGGTTTTTGGTTTGTTAAGCAACGTATGTGAGTTTAGGGCCAGAGCTCAGTTGTTCATAATACAGCAGAGACTGACTATTGCTGAGTAATACTAGTAAACCTGACTTTCAAGTCATGATGAGCACAGACAATATTCCACATACCTCCAAAACGAACATTTTAAAAATGTCGGTACTGAGGGGCCGCTGGATGACTCAGTCAGTTTAGTGTCTGCCTTTGGCTCAGGTCATGATCCCGGGGTCCTGGGATCGAGCTGCACATGAGGCTCCCTGCTCAGCAGGAAGCCTGCTCCTCCCTCTCCCCCCTGTTCATGCTCTTTCTCGCTATCTCTTTCTCTCAAATAAATAAATACAACCTTTTTAAAAATGTAGGTGCTGAAGAACACCTTTGCTAGCTATGTGTTAGGCATATTGACCTTCTCAGAGCTCTTCAAACTTACCCAGCGTACCTGGGACCCCTGGCACTTGCTGCTCCTTCTTCAAGGGATGCCCTTCCTCTAAGTCTGTGTGTGGCTGGCTCTGTCATGTCATATAGGTCACCTCTTTGGTGAGCTTTGCTTTAGGCATCCTCATTAAAACAGACTTTTGGTCTTTACCCCTTTACTTTACTATTACCAATAACATTTATCACCTTCCTTCCTTCCTTCCTTCCTTCCTTCCTTCCTTCCTTCCTTCCTTCCTTATTTGTCTTCTACCCCAGACTGTTAGCTACAGGAGAGGAGGAATTTGGTATCTGTTGTTTGCCATCACATTCCCTGCTCTGGTACATGGTAGATGCTCAATAAATACTTGCTGAATGGATGAGCCAACAGGTAGTGAAATCAAGGCAGTTATGAAGATCACAATGCTTAACACATACAGCATTAGTAATGAACTAGAGTATTCATCCCCAATTTCAAGCTCAGTCCAACTTTGCATTACATTTTAAGGGTTCCCTTTGTGAAGCAAGATGATTTGTTACAAATGCAGAGTATAGATGAAGAGGGTGAGAAACCTTTTCCATTTTTTTGGCAACTGTCAGTTGAGTGCTTTCAGTATGCTCATGACAAGCACTGCCCTGGGCACCGAGATCTGCCACATGTTAATGCATAACTTTGCTCAAGTTATGAAGGCTATTTAAGCTTCAATTTCCTTATGTGTAAAATGGCCCTAATAATAGTACCTGTACCTACTTCATGGGGTTGCTGAGACTATAAATTGTGGTAATGCATTGAAAATGCTTATTATAGAGTCTTGAATATACTAAGCACCTAATACATCAGTATTAGTTTCAGAAAATTTAGACAGTTGGTGCTTGGGAGGATGAATTATCTTTCTAATAGAAATAACATTTGCATTGTGATAACCATGATAATAGATGATATTCACAAATAATTTAAAATATTTTTCAAAACACTCTCATCACATTCTCTTCTGTTATTGTGATGTATTTCCTTCATTTTATCTTCCAGAGAGAAATAAATGTATGTTTACCCAGTTCCTTTTTGCTTCTTTTAATCTTTCCCTGTTGAATGCCTGGATTGGATCACAATATATTAAAATAGGATATTTTGTGTGACTTCATCTCACTTTTTGTTGCCATTTTTATTAAAATATGATGCACATGATATGAACAGATTTTAAATGTACAGCTTGATTAAATTTTGCATATGTGTACCCCCACATAGAAAACATCCAGATAAGAACATTGAATGAGACCAGATCCCAGAAGTCATCCTTTCCTCTCCTATATATCACCACTAATCAGACTTACTTTATTGGGGATTGGTTATGCCTGTTTTTCAGTTTATATAAATGCAGTCATTTACATTCTTTTTTGTTTGGCTTCTTTTACTCCACATTATGTCTGTGAGAGTTATCCAGATTGTTGTGTATAGCAGCACATTGCTCATTTTAGTTGCTGCATAATATTTTGCTGCATAAGTATGCCATCAGAATGGATTCTGATAAGTGTGTGTAGTGGAATCATACTGTGGTTTTAATTTGCATTTTCTCAATGACTAATGATAGGGGTGATATTTCCTTCCATTTATTGGGCAATCCTATATTCTCCTTAGGGAAGTGCCTATTCGGATCCCTTGCCCGCTTAAAAAAAGGGTGAGTTTTCCCTTTTATTGTTGATTTTAGAGTTTTACATCCTTTGGATAAAAATGTTAGCTGAGTTAATGTGTTGGAAATACTTTCTCCCATTCCATGTCTTGCATTTTCACTCATTAACAGCATCCTGTGGTGAACGGAAGTCTTCATTTTAACGTAGTCCAATTCACAAGACTTTCCGTTAATGGTTAGTGCATCGTAGTCCTCTTTAACATATCTTTGCTTACCCAAGAACATGATGATTTTACTGTGTTTTATTCTGTAGACTTTGTTTTGCCTTTTAGGTTTCCTCTCTTTTAAAGGACATGTATTAGCTGATAAAGAATTCTCATTTGATAACATTTCGTAACAGCACTTTAACAATGCTGTGTTACTGTCTTTTGGCCTCCCTGGTTTCAGGTGAAAAGGCCACTCTGTGCCTGATAAGTAATCCTTTGAAGGAAATATTTCTTTTATCACCAGTTGTGCTTTAATTTCTCTTTCTTTTTCTTTTTCATCAGTCCGACTATGATATGCCTAGATGTGGTTCCCCTTGTATTTTTCCTGCTTGAGATTTGATGCTGTGACTTGATGTCTTTAGATGGTTTTGAAAAATAGTCAGCTAGTATTTCTTCAAATATTGCTCCCTTTTGCTGCTTCAATTAAACATAATCATTTTCCCAGTGTTCCTCGTGTCTTTTGTACTCATATGCATGCTTTTTAACCTCTATCTGTATCTGTATCATCTATCATCTGTATCCATACCTACATCATATCTATATAGTAGGAAACTTGCTTAATTTGATAAAATACATCTTTGAAAAACCTGCAACTAATATTTAATGGTGAAAAACTTAACACTTTCTCCCCAAGAGTGGGAATAAAGCAAAGGTGCCAGCTCTCTTCACTTCTATTCAATATTATTCTGGAAGACATTGCAATAGTTTAAGAAAAATAAATAAAATACACAGAGATTAAAAAAGAAGTGGAACTCTCTGAATTCACATATTCTATGATGTATGTGTGTGATTGTGTGTATCAAATTCTATGAAAAGTACAAGAAAGTATTGAACTAGTACATGAATTGTGCAAGGCCTCAGGATACAAGAACAATGATAAAAAACAAATTATATATTTATGAGCTAAGGAAAGTCATGGGCTTCCCTTGGAAACAGATATGACCTTGAATGAAGCCACTTTCTTCAGCCAAAGGTCCATCCAACCTTTGGACTTGGTGAGTCAAACAAAAAGCAGTTCATGATGGACAGACTTGCTGTTCAGTCAGTAGAAATCTCATTGTCAAGTGATTTACCTTTATTTAAGGAGAGGCTTTTGGTTAGGTATACTGGAATAAAGGCTAATTAATCCTATCCACCCCCACAAAACCCACCAACCCAACAAAATTATGATAAACATTGAAGAAAATATCTTCAGTGGGAAAAGGAAATGTTGAAAATCTTGAATGAAAATACAAAGCAAACACCAAATACTGTGGAATGTGGATCAAAATGAAAAAAAGAAGATAAAAACTCACATAGACACTCAGATCTTGAGGAGGAGGCATATTTCTTCAAAATTAAGGGTGTTAGCTTTAAGAGTCCTCTCCTGTGTTCCTGCATTAGATCAATGAGATACCAGGGATATGAGTGTGCCTTTGAAGGAGCAGAGTATATACCTGAGAGACCAATTTGAAAATTGAAAAGAGATATCAACTAATCTTTGATAAGGATGCCAAGTATACACAATGGGTAAAGGACAGTCTCTTTAACAAACGGTATTGGGAAAACTGGATATCCACGTGTGAAGGAATAAAATTGGACCCTATCTTATATTATACGTAAAAATCAACTCAAAATGGGTTAAAGACTTAAATGTAAGATGTGAAACTGTAAAACACCCAGAAGAAAACTTACAGGAAAACCTTCTTGACGTTGGTCTTAGCAAAATTTTCATGCATATGACACCAAAAGCACAAGCAATAAAAGCAAAAATAGATGAGAAAGACTATGTCAAGAAAGAAAGAAAGGAAAGAAGGAAGGAGGGAAGGAGGGAAATAAGAAAGGAAGGAAGGAAGAAAGGAAGGAAGGACAGGCTACGTCAAACTACGCATCTTCTACACAGAAAAGGAAATCGTCAATAGAGTCAAAAGGCGACCTATGGAACGGGAGAAAATATTTGCAAGCCATATATCTGATAAAAGGTTAATTTCCAAAATACATCAGGAACTCCCATGACTAAATAACAAAAATAAAAAAATACTAAAAAAATAAATTATACATTTATACACTAACAATGAAAAACTAGAAATTGAAATATAAAGTATTTCTATTTACAGTACCACCTAGAATAGATGGAATCTTTAGGGATACATTTAAGCATGTGTTTAAGAGCTCATCACCAGATTATACAAAACAATGCTGAGAGAAATTAAAGACCCTAAATAAATAAAGAATATATATCATGACTATTAATTGGAAGATTCAATATCATTAAGATGTCAGTTCTTCTCAAATTAATTGATAGGTTCTACATAATCCCAATCAAAATTTTGGTAGAGTTTTTTATACATAGAAATTGAAATGCTGATTCTAAAATTTATGTGGAAATGTAAAGGACCCAGAATAGCCAAATAATTTTGAAAAACAGAACAAAACAAGATTGAAAGACGTACAATAAAGACTTACAATCAAGACTATCAATCAGGGCAGTGCAGTAGTGGCACAGTGATAGACAAATGGATCAATGGAATAAAATAGTGGGTCTAGAAATTGATGCACATATCTGTGGTGAGCCGATTTTCAACCCAGAAACCAAGGTAATTAAACAGGGAAACAATAGGCTTCCATAATGGTGCTAGAACTCCTGGATATTCACATGAAAGAAACCTGAATCCTTAACTCACACCATACACAAAAATTAAGGTGAAATGGATTACAGACCCTAATTAAGAGCTAAAATAGAATTTTTTTTTTTTTTTTTTTTTGCGGAAAACAAAGGAGAAAATGTGTGGCTATGTTATAGGCAATGATTTTTTAGAAACCATAAGTACTAACCAAACAAAAAAATATATTGATAAATTAAACTTCACTAAAATGATAAACTCCTGCTTTTTTGAAAGACAACATTAAGAAAATGAAAAGCAGCAGATTGGGAGAACACATTCCCAATACATATATCTAACAAGAAACTCTCACAACCCAATAAAAGCAGCCAAATAATCCGATAAAAAATGGGAAAAGCAGGGCTGTGAATGGCCAATAAGTCTGCAGTAAAATGCTCAATATCATTAGTCATTAGGGAAATGCGAAGTATGACCACAGCGAGATATAAGCATAAATGCATTGGAATGAATGAAATAAAATACAAAAATATTGAAATACCACGTTTTGGCAAGGATGTGGAGCATCTGGATCTATCATCTGTTGCTATTTGGGAAGACAAACTACTCTGGAAAACACTTTACTATTTTCTTATAGACTTAAGCATATTCTAGCCAGGCAACAGCAGTTCCACTCCCAAGAATTTACCCAAGAGAAATAAAAAAAAATATATATATATATATATACTCACAAAAAGGTTTGTATATGAATGTTTATAACAGCTTTACTTATAGCTGCAACTGTAAAACACCAAAATGTCCAACAACGATTGAATGGAAAACCGAACTGTGAGATACTTGGATAGTAGGTACTATTTAGCAATAAAAAAGAACACAACAAAGATAGGACACAAAACAGGACACGCCTTATCATTATACACACACACACACATACACATAATTCTAGAACAGGTCAAACTAATCTGTAGTGACAGAAAGAATTTCAGTGGTTGCCTGGAAGTGGGGTGGGTGAAATTTTCTGCAAAGCATCATGGAAGTACTTTATGAGGACGTGAAAATACCTATTTCATAATTGTCATGATGTTTTTGTGGGAATATGCATTTATAACTTCATCAAATGGTATAATTTAAACTCTGTATTTTATGGTACTTTAAAGTTTAATAATGTAATTATTGACTTGTCCGTAACTGGACATTAAGAAGAGAAAGCATTGGTAGTGCTGTGAACGTGTTAGCCTTCTCAAGAGGTATTCCAGTATTTTTTCACTCTCTTCCAGTGCTCTAGTCTAGCGTAAGATCCCCTTAATACACTGACATGGAGTTTCAGGATTGGTCATGGCTGTTTCCTCTCGTCTGCCCTTGCTCCAAAGGCATAGCCCTCAATCTACTTTGTTGGCCTTTTGGGATTGTTTAATTTAGAGCCCTGAGTGTTTACCCTTCACCTTGACTCACCTGGAATTCCAGCCTCCACGTCCACAGCTGCCACAGTGTTGCTCTGCTCCTCCTTTTCCCAGCAGTATTTTCTGCTGGATTCTCTCTGCCTCTCTCATGTGTACACACCTCGAGAATCTCAAAATACCAACATGGGGGACGGTGAGCAGAGTTTTAGCTTCTTATTTTCTGCAGTTCCTTTTTCTCCAGCATTGAGTTCCTTTAAATTTGGACTCCTTTGGTTGCTTTTATCACTTTTAAACACACCTTTGACTACCTAACTGTGTCTCTGGTGTGGTGGCTGGTGTTCTACGATTAAATAAAATTTTATTTTCTGCTTAGATCTTTGGGTAGATTTAGTAGGCAAGTACAAGGGACATGGGATAAAAATCCAGTAAATATTTTAGGAATGATTTTAAAGTAGTTCACAGTAAAACATTGAATTTAACATTATCACATACTGGGGGTGGAATGGAAAGGAAGAGCATCACTGCTGGCTGGTGGTGCCAGCTGAGCTAGACCTTTACTGAACAACGGGGTCTCCGAAATTGGGATTAAGCCTGGATTATGATGGGGTATTAAGGCAATCTGAGAAGATGGGCCTGCTTCCAGCAAAAAAACTAGCTTGTGATAGGAATCAGTTCAATCAGGATCATCATGGAGTAGACAGGGAAACTATCTTTATCTTCTTTATCCACGAGACACAAACTAATCAGATGTCTTGCCATAGATCACATACTTAGGGGCAGATGCACGACTAAAGCAAAGTTTTCTGATTTTCCTCTAGTGTCTCTTCCTTCCAGACACATTTTTCTGGTGCTAAAGAAGAACCATAAAAGTGTTATGACATCTCTTACCTGAAAATTTGAAAAGAAATATTGCTTAGGCTTCGAATCACTGGATTCATCTGGGAAATATATGAAGAAGAGCTGATAAATCTGTTTTTGTCCGGGTTTGATGTGGAATATAAACAGATGCTGATGGCCTGTTCATGAGAGTGTTGACAACTGAGTAGGAATGATGTACTCAGGATGGAGTCACACATGCTGGAAGATACATCACCACTCAAATCCTATTAAAATAATTTGTTCACTAAACAAATATGTGTTCTAGTTGCACATGATTCCTTCCTCATGAGTCTCTGGAGTTATCTGTGGCAAAATGATCCAGAGCTCCTGGAGAGTAGGCTGCATGCCTTTCTTATTTGCCTTTGCATTTCCAGGGTCTAGCAAAATACTTGGCTAATCACTGGTTTTTAACAAATGTTTGATGAATTGCATTAAGTTTATTTTTGTCCGTTGGGTTATGGAAGAAAGAAAGGCATGAACAGTACATTGGCCATATTCATATATTGCTATTCATGATGTAAATTGGTTCAATGCTTTTGGAACGATATTTAGCAATAGATACAAAGGCTATAAAATTACATATGCTTATTAAAATCCAACTTCTAGATGCCTATTCTAAGGATATAACAAAAAAAAAGAAAAGAGTTGTGCTGATGAAACTCTTTACCAAAACCGCTGAAAATTGAAAAAAAACACTGTAATGAATAGAAGTAGCAATAATGTCTAACCATAGAGAAATATGTAAGAAAATACACTAGTTTCAATATTATGGAGCCATTAAAAAGTTAACTATGACTACCATGTAGAACATGGAAAATGCATACTATATATTAAATTTAAAAATTAGAATACAATGGATGTATCCTATAAATTACAATTATATAAAATAGATAAATATACTAGAAGGCCATACAGAAGATGGTAGTTTTGTAGGATGGAGGGTTTATAAATTCAGATGGGCACTGAGCAGGTGCCCATGCAAGATGAGCGGTATGAACCATCCCTATGGGTGGTGGGCTTGGGAGGGGAGGGCTGATAGAATTAAGCTCTAGCTTTGCAACTTGGAAATCAGTAACCGGAGGAAAATCTCAATGACTTCAGGGCGAGGTATGTTATATGTCTTATCTAACTCACAATGTTTTTGGTGAAACTCACATTCAAAAAAGGAGGTGAAAAAAAGCTTGGAACTGTAAAACAGGACGCAAATACTAAAACTCTGTCATCATGGTCACTGGTATTTATACCAGTAATGATAATACCATTGAATCTTGAAGGTTCTTAATATTAAGGAGTCCCTTATCAGCAAGTACATAATCATGGGAGGCACAGACCTGAAATGTTAGGATGGCAATTCGTACCAATGCCTGGAAGCAGTAGGAACAGAGCCCGGTTGAATGTTCCAGAGTTGGAAGAAAGGGTAGGAAGAACAGGAATGCTGACACTTCTGCTGCTACAGTCCTCTTTCTGTGTGTCAGAGGATTTGCCCTACACACGTGAGTGCCACCCTTTAGACACAGCACAAGTCTCCAGTTAGTATTTGCTAATCATTAACTTCCTCTCCTGAGAAATCATGTTCCCAGTGCCCAGTCTAAAAATAATTACATTTATACTGTTTGCTACTACATAGTGATTTCATTTTCTTTCCCTGCATTATTTGTGCCTTTAGGTGATACACGTATTCGAACAAGAGCTACTCCTTGTTTTGGCACAGTCTGTCCTACTTTTGTGTGCTGCTTATAGAATTCTAGTGAAATGGAATTCTAAAAACAGGAATGCAGGATAGAAATAACCCCAAACCCCCCGGGAGAATGTGAACTTGGTCATGTATATTGAAGGGGATAAAATTAGATTGTAGCAAAGGAGGGCTAAACCACATTTCCTGTTCTATCTTTGACTTTCTACGCAACCTTGGAAAACTGGCCAATATTCTATGCAGTGATGCCACTATGGTTCAGACCTGTGCTTATTCAATCCGAGTTTCTACTGCTTGAATCGCTGTGAGAGGGCATGGCGCTCCAGTTACTCCTTAAGCACGGGGATTTACTAGGATCAGCTACTCGTGGCAGTCATTTCATGATTCCGTCGTTGGTCGTTTGTTCTCATCTTTCCTAACGCGATCACGTGCCCGCCTTTCTGGTTCGTCTACAGTACTTCCATGGTACTCCTACGCTACGTTCCAAACCTGTTCTCTTTTAAATGATATTTCGTCTAACTCATTCTACATATGTCATTCAAGTTCCTAGAATACCCTCCCATGTCATCCCGGCGAACAAGAACGCACTAGAAGCTCAGGTACAAAGTGCTTAAGAAGGGATGGCTTATAAAAACTTTGAGAAGGTCTTTCATAGCCATACCTCCTTAATGTACTATAGGGCAAATTGCCTCTCCAAGAGTCTAATATCAATTCAATAAAGCCTAATTCTATTCTTCCTTTCTTCACCTGATTTTGGAGTGCACCTGAGCTGTAGGGAGGCCATTCATTATCTTTATTTTACAAGTTTATTTACAAATTCAGAGAACCTGAAAGTCTAATTCATCCAAGGTATAATAACTAATAAGTAGGGATGGCTGGACTCAAGCCTGTTTACTTATTAGTTCATTAATTCATCAACTCAATGACCAACATTTTAAGAATCAACTGTATTACAGCTACTGTTTTAGGCACTGGCATCTTTTTTTTTTTTTTTAATTTTATTTTATTATATTGTGTTAATCACCATACAGTACATCCCCAGATTCCGATGCAAAGTTTGATGCTTCATTAGTTGCGTATAACACCCAGTGCACCATGCAATACGTGCCCTCCCTACTACCCATCACCAGGCTATCCCCTTCCCCCACCCCCTCCCCTCTGAAGTCCTCAGTTTGCCTCTCACAGTCCATAGTCTCTCATGTTTCATTCCCCCCTCTGATTACCCCCCTTTTCTTTATCCCTTTCTTCCCCTACCGATCCTCCTATCTTATGTTCCATAGATGAGAGAAATCATATGATAATTGTCATTCTCTGCTTGACTTATTTCACTTAGCATTATCTCCTCCAGTAGGCACTGGCATCTTATAACGGAGGATTATAGAACTTCCCATTGCACCATAGTCCCCCAGATGGATCATGGTCTTCCTAATAAGGATCTTCTAATCTATGGTGATTGAATGAATTAATAACATTATTTTTTTTTCATATTTTTCAGTTGTTCATTCACCAAAAAGAAAAAAGAAACACACCAATAAACTGCTTTCTATATATAAAATACTGTGCTAAATACAGTATCACAGCAAGAAATATATATATTTCATCTGATTTTTTTTCTTCATGAATTTACAGCAATTCAAATGTTTAACAAGGTCTTTATTAATAGAGGTCAGGTGATGTAGGAGAAGCAAAGGGCATGATGGGTGTTAAAGAAATAACGTGGACTTCGGTATTAGAGTCAAAACCGAGTATCATTTCTTGTATTTATTGGTTGTGTGAGTTAGGCAAGTTATGTAACATTTCTGTTTTGGTTGTCTCCTTTGGTAAATTAGAGATACTCCCACCTTCAGAGAATCAGAGAAATTGACGACAAATTTAAAACATGACCTGGAGTGAGCACAGGAGTGTTCAAGAAACATTAGTTTTTTCCCTGTCATTAATGGAGGCTGCCATACTCTGGGTGCTGCGGTACTGCTGACCAAAGCATTTAGGTCTTATCACAGAACCTTCACAGGTCATGGATCCATGTTCACCATAATCTCCACCAGAAGTTCCAAGCTTCCAGATTACTTGACTGACTCCTGCATGCTCTCCCTTCTGTAGTTCTGCATGACAGAATCTGATGCAATTCCCCGCCCATCCCCTCCACTCCTTGACCATCCTCTCCATAGTCCCATCTTAATCATCAGGGATCAGCATAGTCCCCTATATGGTCATTTACTTCTTGAGATATTCCCTTTCTCCTTGCTGTCCTCTGAGTCTTCCCATGGAGTAGCCACTTGTTTTTGGTTTTTTTTTTTTTATTCCCCCTATCTGTCAGGACCAGGAAATTATGTTGGATTCTGTCTTGAAATCTATTGCTACTTGGAGATCATTCCCTTGCTTGCAGTGGAGTTGCTGAATACGAAAAACAAAACAAGTCAAATTAATAGTCTTCCCTTAAGAAAATATAAAGAAGTACAAAAAAAGCTATTTGTAGAACACATATATCATTTCAGTCATCTGTCCATGTCTCAACTCCTCCTTATAGCAAACTTACCAAAATGTTTATCTGTACACATCTTCACTTAATTACCTCCATTCATGCTTTTTGAGAGAAAGGGCACAGCAACATTGTAGCTCTTTTATTGCTCAGTAGATGTCCCCTCCCATACTCCCACCCCACACCCCTCTGGGAGGAGTGGTGGGATTAAAATTGGACTCAAAGTGAAAATGATCTAGTAAATTCTACTACAGTCTCTTAGAGCTTTCCTTGGTCCCTTCATATAACTGCTGAAACTCCTCATTCTTCCCCTTGCCCTGCTTCTCTCTAGGATGGCAAATGATTGTATAAAGGTTGCCTGTAAGACTTGTAAGACAGATACTCTATGGTGTCACCTATATGTCGAATCTAAAAAAAACTAAACTCATAGAAAGAGAGAGTAGATTGGTGGTTGGGGGGGAGCAGGGTGGGATGGGAGGGAATTGGGTCAAGGTGGTCAAGGGGCACAGATGCTAGTTATAAAATGTGTAAGTTCTGGAGATGTAATGTTACAGCATGGCAACTATAGTTAACAGCCCTGTATTGTATATTTGAAAGTTGCTAAGAGAATAGATATTAAAAGTTCTCATCACATACGACACACAAATTGTAACTATATCAACTGACAGATATATTAATTAACCTTATTATAGTAACCATTTTGCAATATATACACATATCAATCATTATGCTATATTCTTAAGCATACTCAATGTTATATGTCAATTATTTTTTTCTATACACAGGATCATTGTATAAAAATTGAAAAATACAGGGGTGCCTGGGTGGTGCAGTTGGTTGAGCATCCAGCTCTTGGTTTCAGCTCTGGTCTGATCTCAGGGTTGTGACATCAAGCCCCGCATTGATCAGCCCCTGCTGAGCACAGTCTGCTTGGGTTTCTCTCTCCCTTTGCCTCTCCCTCTGCCCCTATCCCATGCTCTCTCCCTAAAATACATAAATAAATCATAAAAAAATGATGGCCACAGCAACTTCTTTCAAGACATGTCTCTAAAGGCAAGGGAAACAGAAGCAAAAATGAACTTTTGGGACTTCATCAAAATAAAAAGCTTCTGGACAGAAAAGGAGACAGTCAACAAAACTAAGAGGCAACCCATGGAATAGGAGAAGATATTTTCAAATGACATATCAGATAAAGGGCTGGTATCCAAGATCTATAAAGAACTTCTCAAACTCAACACCCAAAACCCAAATAATCTAGTCAAGAAATGGGCAGAAGACATGAAGAGACACTTCTCCAAAGAAGACATACAAATGGCTAGCAGACACATGAAAAAATGCTCCACATCATTAGCCATTAGGGAAATACAAATCAAAACCACAATGAGATACCACCTTACACCAGTTAGAATGGCTGAAATTAACAAGACAGGAAACAAGTGTTGGCAAGGATGTGGAGAAAGGGGAACTCTCTTACACTGTTGTTGGGAATGCAAGCTGGTACAGCCACTCTGGAAAGCAGTATGGAGGTTCCTCAAGACTTTAAAAATAGAATTACCCAACAACCTAGCAATTGCACTGCTAGGTATTTACCCCAAAGATACAGAGGCAGTGAAAAGAAGGGGCACAGGCACCCCGATGTTTATAGCAGCAATGTCCACAGTAGCCAAACTGTGGAAGGAGCCGAGATGTCCTTCAACAGATGAATGAATAAAGAAGATGTGGTTCATATATACAATGGAATATTACTTAGCCATCAGAAGGATGAATACCCACCATTTATATCAACATGGATGGAACTGGAGGGGATTATGCTAAGTGAAATAAGTCAAGTAGAGAAAGACAATTATCATATGGTTTCACTCATATGCGGAACATGAGGAATAGCGCAGAGGACCACAGGGGAAGGAAGGGAAAACTGAATGGGAAGAAATCAGAGAGGGAGACAAACCATGAGAGACTCTGGCTCGGAACCAAACTGAGGGTTACAGAAGGGAGGGAGTGGGGGGATGGGGTAGCTGGGTGATGGACATTAAGGAGGGCACGTGATGTCATGAGCACTGGATATTATACACAACTAATGAATCATTGAACACTACATCAAAAACTAATAATGTACTATGTATTGGTTAATTAAACATAATAAAAAATAAAAAACAAAATAAATTAAAAATTGAAAAATACAGAAATAAATCTTATTCCCCAGAAAACAAAGAAATAAACAAACAAAAAGTCTTCATGGCCTTGAAGGTAAAATGTCCCCAGACTCTAATGCTGGTCCTTGAATGTGCCTGTCTGACAATTGCTAATATGTGGATTAAGCCATTCTCATCTCTGATTGTTTTGCTCACATCTGCTACCGTCTGCAGTCGACGAATTCATGGTATAGTCAATTCTGTTCTAATGATTGTTTTGAAAGCACAATTGATATATTAGGGAATAATTGAGCATAAATCCTGCCTCCATTTACCTTGCTCAATTTCTTGAGCAGGAAACATTAGGGGGATGCTGAAAACTGCACCCAGCAGAGCCGAGCCTTCATGGGCAAAGAAACCCCACAGGCATGCACAAATCTCCAGCATCTCCCAGCTGCCTCAGTTCACCCGTGTGGCATGAACCACTCCCTTCCCCACCTAGTGTTGTAACTTCCTGCACTCCTGCTATCTCCTTAACTCCCAAGATGCCACCCTTCCAGTGCCTAGTTCCACCTGTAACTTCCAGCTCTAATTCTAGGTACACTGCCTTATCATTGCAGTTTTTATTAACCATGTGGTATTTCTAAACCACTTAACATGTTTAAATTGTGCTTCCATATTTATTAAGTTCCACTATTTATTTTTATGTGTCACTGATAAAATTTTTGAGTGCTGTGTCCAAACCTCATTTTTTTCCAGTAAGCCTTGAGTTGTTTCTAGTGCTATTTTGCCCAGCATGATGATTTCTAGGAACACATATGCCTCGTATGGCAGAGCTGACTATATGACCCATTTAGGCTAAGCGAGGATCCAGCTAACCTTTTCTTATGACTTGTTTCCATTCAGCTGTCATTGAGACCACATACCATCTAAACTTTTTGCCTTTTACCCAAATCCCGGTCTAGACGTTTGACTTTCCACTATTACCCCTTCTCTTTCCCACTCTTCCCTGACCCCATGGTAGGTTTGCAGGCACTCAACTCATTTTGCCCACATGGAGGAGCAAAAAGGCCCAGGCGGCGCTCCACCCTCTCTGTGGAACCACACCATCAATCATGTCCCTGTAGATGGGACAGGTCACCTGTCACAGTGGCCTTCTCCAAAAACCCAGACAGGGCAGAATAAGAGTCCGTCTCCCTGAGCCTTCCTCTCAACTTCTTTGCACATCCTTCCTCCTGGACTTTGAAGATCTGGGAGGAGGAGATGAGGCCAGGTGCCTTCAGTGTGCCTTTCCTTCAGCATTTCCCTTTCCGCTTTCCTATTCCCTGCCCCACACACCTCAATCTGTTTTCTGCTCCAACACTCACCCGAAACTGCTCTTGGCAGCGTCTCCAAGATCTCTCTTTGCCACAAGCAGCGCATACCTCTCTGTCTTTATTTGATGGGATCGGTTGAAAGAATTTGAAGCAGGTATCTTTCCTAATTTCCAAGTGGCTTCCTTGACCTCTCACCTCCCTGGTGGTTCTTCCAGAGTATGCTTCTTGGACTCCACTCCAGACTGACTTCTAAATTAAGAGGCTTGAGATCTGCCTCTTCTCTGCTCTCTGCATCCTCTCGTTGAATGGTACCGTCTACTGCCGTGGCTTTAGGTATCACCCACATGTTGGCTTTCTCACATATAACCCGCACTTTTCCTCTGAGCACTAGACATATGTCTAGCTGGTAATCTCTACTAGGAAGTGACAAGACATCTTAAACGCAACATGTCCAAATTCAGACTCTACTTTCACTGGATTTTATTCCCATTGCTGTCTCTCAGAATTGGACAGAACTCTTCCCATCCTTGCCAGAATGGATTCTTTACATTTTCCCATCTTTATGTCACTGGGTTCTCCCTAGGAGAGGCTGGCTTGCGGGTATGTGGTATACAGAGGCTGTTATATGAAGGTTTTCTGCATATGAAGAAGGGATAAGAGGCCAGAAAGAGTAACACATAATAGTGGTGGTTGGCGGATATGTGAAGAAAAGTTTATTCTCATTTATTGTTGACAGATATGGGAATTTTAATAGCTTTTCTGGGAAGCAGTATGATGCCCTTTACCCCTCACTTGCATTCCTGAGACTCTGCAACATTGAAATAAAAATACCAACACAAAGTAAAGATATTTAAAACAGCATTGTTTATTGTGGCAGAGAGTGGCAATAAGGTGAAAACCCATCTATGGGGAAGGGATGGACCAATGGCAATTCATCCCTGTCATACAAGTACCACGTACCCAGGGAAAAATGAGCGAAATTTATACAAGCTGATTTGGATGGATTTCCACAATGAACAAAGCAAACCGGAAAAAGGTGTGTCTCATATCTTGTGTGTTTTTGTGTGGATTTGTGAATGGTTTTATGTGACTGAGTATGGAGAAAAGTATCTGATTCAAGGTGGTAGAATTCGGGGTATGTTTTTACTTCCTCGTGAAATGTTCGCGTAAATTTTCAGATAAGTTATTCTCTTTCTAAGACCCAAAAGAAACCTCTCTCCTTCTCTTCTTCCCCTTCCCCCCCTCCACCCTGCCTTCCACTTCTTTCCCCCATCTTTGTCACAGCACCATGTCCAAGGCAGCACAGGTTTTGTCAGTGCTACTGCATTAGCCTGGGATCTCTCCTAACCCATCCTCCTCGCAGCCACTGCGGTCAACACGAAAATGTAACTTGTGACTTCTCACTTTCCCATGCACATAAGACACAGTCTAAGCACCTGACCGAGACCCTGGGTGATGGTGCCTGCCTGACTCATGACATGCTGTCTTCTTCACTTGCTCACTGTTCTGGCTGCATGGACTAAAGAGATTTCTGAAAACGCCAAACTCTTTTCTGTCTCTCTTGGAATGCTCCTTCTGGCTCCCTTTGCTCCTTCATTTCAGGGCAGCGCTCTGCCTAAATACTGTGCTCTTGCTATATTAGGGAACAATTTGCCAAACAAGTACCTTAGGAAGCAAGCAATGTAAAATGAGCGACTTAGCAGAACTAGCCTTTCTTCCACAGTGACGCCTATCGCTCTCCTTACTCATAACCCAGGAGCCAATTCAGTTCTTGGCACATAGTAAGTGAACTTCAAATAAATAAACTATGATTGGGAAAAATGAACAAATTGCTGAGTGAAGAAAGAAATATTTCATACTAACAGAGCATAGGAATATTTTAAATGAATTGAGATCCCTGAAACTACGTGAAGAGGGGTGTGTATGTGTGTATGTGTGTGTGTGTCTGTATATACATAGATACCCAACAATATTCCATATTATATTTGTATGGAGGTAATTCTAACAGCTTTAGAAACTGTGTTACATGCAGATGCAGTTTTTCACAAAATGGGGATTTTTTGGTTTGGAGGATGAACACTTCCAAAGTGGCATGGTTTGTCTATGAGGTAAGACAGCAGGTTAGAGAAATTTCAGATCGGATCTGAATACGTGTCATCGCAGCTCTCATAGGTGACAGAGAAGATACATCCCTTAACATTTTTGACTACTTCTTTCTGTCCATAGGATTATATTTCCTAAATAACAACTAAAAAAAAAAAAAAAGATCAAGTTAAAATTAAATTGGATCTGAAATGTCAGATCTATGCCCAAAGCTCTAAGAAATCGATGAAATATTCCTGTCTGAGGGTTGGGACCAAACATGATCTCATCCATATCAACAGAATCACTAATAAAACACCAAGATGCTTCCTGACCTCCAGGAGAGGTGAACAATGCTTAATCGGTAACTGTTTAGCTGAAGCAGGTTTGGGCTAAGAATATCTATAGGAGGTTATGTAAAATGTGACATCTCCTCGATGCTGTCATTGCCCAGTCAACACCGCTAATATCTGAAATACATATTCACACCCATACCATCCTTTTCAACATATAAATGCAAATAAATTTATTTGCTAATTAATATTTCATTATTCTGATAACTAGAATGGAGACTACCACAACCCCAAATTCTAATCAAGACACAAAGTATTTCCTTAGCCAAATTAGTTCGTAACAGAGTAGGTAAGTTGAAAGAATCAGGGTTGAGAAACTAAGTAGCTGTGTCTTTGAACAGTCTAGGCTGCCAGTTCCATAAGCTTCTAAGAATGATATGATTTGTCTGACCCTGACTTTGTTCATCTGTAAAACTGAGAAAATCGTATCTGTTCATCGTATTGTGTGGCAACTCAATTAGGATAATGTGCCCTGTACAACATGTGCATTTAACAGGCGCATGGCAGAACATTGCAAGTATGAGATCGCTCCTGAAGAGTTTACTTAAATACAGTCTGGTGCAATTGCAGGGCTATTCAGGACATCGACTTAGCTAGAGTTTTGTTTTGTTTTTGTCTCTTTCTTTCACAAGCAAACAGAAAATCAGGGTGAAGTTTAAAAAAAAATAGGGTTTATGCAAAAGGATAAAAAGTAACTTAGAGGATGGATGAGAAGGCTAGAGAAGCAGCCTTGAAATAAGTCAGATGTAACAGGAGGCAATTTGGCTCAAGGTTCTTGGCCTCAAGGACCCAAGACTCAAGAGATTTATTGGCTTGCATCACCCAGATGAATGCACTTTACCATCATATTTTTTTTTTTCTATCTTGTGCCACTTAACTCAAAATTTGGGGATTCAAGAGAAACTCTGATTGGCTTAGTTTGAGTTACCTGACCATCATTTTTTTTCTTTTTCTTTTTTTAAATCTGTGGGAGTCAGGACCCTCAATTTGTGGCCCTTCAATAGTACTTTGCAAAGGAAAAAAGGTAATTCCTCAAATCAAAGCTCAGCCTGTTAAGAAGGGCAGAATTTTAATTAATTGGTTAAACATGACAATTAAATATGCAAATTAAAAGTTAATTAAAATGAGCATTCACTACAAATTTCCAAGCCCTCCACGTGGCCTCTTGAATAAAATGGAAAAGCTCTGAATAAAATTCTCTAGGTGACAAGATGACGCTTCAGTATTGGAATAAAAAAGTGGGAGGTGGTGCAAACATCTCACATTTGACCCCAAGGAGTCATTCAACTAGGATAGGTGAGCCCCAGGATTCCCGGGGGTGGCTGGGGCAGGGAGGCGAGCTTTGGGCTCCCACATAAGCTTCCCATAAAAAATAAAAAAAATTTTTAAAAAAGTTCTTAAACACAAGTGTAGGAACAACAGTAACAAAACCACTTTTTCAAAACTACAGAACAAAGGCACAGCATCCTAGCCTTGGGGGATGCATATTTCACAACATCTCTGATACTATGGATCTGATGTCGTGGAGGAAATGGGGTAAGGGTTAGCTTTCATCTTCAACTCGGAGCAGCTCTTGTTAAGGAGGTGAAATATAGTCAGTGTAATGCTGCCAATACTGCACTGACATTGGCACCATATTGTCCAGCTTGGCAAAGACCTTAAAGGAGCACTGGCTCATTTGAGCTTCACAGAGGGCAAGGGAGCTAATGGTCCGGTCCCTCTACTGACAAATGAGAAGCGAGGTGCAGAGTGAGGGAGCCTCTAGGACAGCTCTAGAACCCAGCTGTCCTGACTCTTCATATACCACTTGCTATCCTGTAACAGTGTTTTCAGTTGAAAAGACAATGGATAGAATGCTTTCCTCAGATAAAAATGCCATGAGATCCCAGTATTTAAGAACAGAATGAGTGGAGCCACCACAGTTGGATTGGGGTGAAGGGCTCGGGGCTCCCCTCACTTCTCCCTCCTTCCTCTCACCCTGGAACATGAGCAGGGCTCCAGGGGTCTGAGGAAAGTTGTGTTTTGCATTTCACGGTATGAAAACTCTTGCCAGCTTTACTGTCCGGGATTTAGTTGGGCCTCCCTTCCTCCATTTGCTCCACATCGTGTGATTTTTTTCCATGCGCCTTGGATCCCAGGGGTCAGCTCCAGCTAAGGAGGCCGTGCAGGTGGCACCGTTGAGAAAACAGGCTGGGGACAGGACGGCAAGATGCTCCTTTGGTTTTGTTTTTCCTGAAGTTGACATTGATTTATGGCGGTGCCCAAAGCAAGGCATGGGACTGCTATGCCACCGTTTCTGTGTCATGAAAAGACACCAGGGGGCCTTTTGTAGAGTGTTTCTGTGTTAACCCGCGAAAGTCCCTCAGGATCTAAAGTGTTCTTTTTCCAGCCATAATTGCAACCACCTTTGAAAGCACATCCGTGGTCCTGACCAAAGCTGATTTTACTTTTGCAGCAACACTTCACGGGTTTGTCTTCCTTCTGGATAGCCTCTCATGCAATTACATAAATGTCTTCATGTCTGCTTTATCTGAACAAGGCACACAATAATTCTTCACCTCCTACTCGTGATAGAGAGTTCAAGTCCACTGTGCACAGACCACGTATGCATATTCCCTTTCATGTTCCTTCACACACACACTACTCAGCCAAACCAAACCCAGGCCTTCAGCTGTCAAAAATAGTACCATTTCTAGGAGTGGACGGAGCCTGACATTCAGTGCTTCTGGGTCTCCGGTGCTTTGAAGAGAGGGGACAAACAGGAGAATAGGATGGGAAAAAATGGAAGCAAGCTGAAAAAAAACCAAAAACCCCTTATTTTGCACTTGGGACAAGAAATGACTTCATAGCATGTAACATCGGTAAGCTGATTACAAATTAAACTGATCAGATATTCAGACATTTTGTCATGTATGAATGTTTGTGTGTGTTCATGCGTGGTGTTTATTACATGTTACTTACCTTTCTTGTGATGTAACTAGATCTTGCTGTCCATGTGTTAAATAAAAAAGGAAAATGAGGTTTTGGGAAGAATACTGAATTTGAGGGAGTATGTTAGTCAGGTTTCTCCAGAGAAACAGAATAGAATGTATGTATGTATTGAAAAATATTTATTATAAAGAATTGCCTCATGCAATTAGGAGGCTGGGAAGTCCCAAATCTGCAGTGTGGGCCAGCAGGCTCAGACCCCAGAGATGCAATGGTGCGCTTCCAGTTAGAAAACTACCAACCTGGAGACCAGGAGACCCCATGGTGCAGAAATGTCTGAAAGCAGTCTTCTGGAGAATTTTCTCTGGCTCAGGAAGTCAGTTTGTTGGTTCTGTTTAGGCCTTCAACTGATTGGATGAAGCCCACCTACATTATAAAAAGCAATCTGCTTTACTCAGAGTTTATCAATTTACATGTAAAGCTCATCCAAAACACCCTCCAAGTTGACACATGAAATTAACCATCACAGGAGGAATAAAAATACAAAAATGGAGATTATTTTAGGTTCCAGGAAAAATGAAGACTCTCTTGTACATAGAAACATGTGTCCTGTGGGTAGATTATGAGAAGGCATCTTGGTTTGATGAAGTAAAGTCCTAATGGTGGAAGATTTTAACAAGCATATCAGAACCTGGGGAAATTCTCCATGAGATACAAACCTTCCTCCAGATGTATCAAGCCCTGTGTTCTACTTTGAATTCCAGTATCTTCACTTTTATGTTTTTAATACTACTCACAATACCTTACTTACCTTTCTTTCCACAAACCCTAGAAGATTATTAATACAAGGTAGGTACTCAATAAACACATGTTGGTTACATTTTGAGTATATCATAATTTATAATGTTTGGCAGTTTGCTGCCAATTTCTTTCTTGAAAGGGAGACTCATTCACTTGATAAGATACTTAATAAAGAATATATAGGAAGGAGGGGCCCCTGGGTGGTGCAGTTAGTTCAGCAACCGACTCTTGGTTTTGGCTCAGGTCATGATCTCATCGCGGAGTCTGCTTCAGTTTCTATCTCTCCCTCTCTCTCTGCCCCTCACCCCTATGCACTTGCTTCCTCTCTCTCTCTCTCTTTCAAATAAATAAATCTAAAAAAAAAAAAAAGAATGTATAAGAAGGAGAAGACTTGTACAAAGTGATTCCCTTAACTCAGGTTTTCTGATTGATCTTCCAACTCACAAATAAAAGGGGATCAGAGGCTGTTGGGATAAAAAAGGGGGTTAAACTATTTTTACTTTCTTGCACCTCCCTTTATTTCATTCCCTTCAACCCAGATGCCCTCTGGAATTCTCTCATCATTTGAAACTGAAATGATGAGAGAATTTAATATTTAGGTATTTCCTGGCCCTTTCTGTCAAATACAGAATATTTTGTGTAATTCAAGTTCGTATTGTTCAGTAGATGAACCACATGCTCCTGGAAACTACTTAATGAATTTTCTCATACTAATGTGCTTCTTTTGGGCTTGCCCAATTGAACATCTTTGACCCTAATACTCAAATATCTCCTGTGCCTCTGTGTTCTTTCATATTCCTACCCTCCTCTCGATCTCCAGTGGCTCTGCCATCATCCTGCCATTTGGACCATTGCAACAACCTCCCTGTCTCCATTTTGCTTTCCTCTCCCAGCAGAGGTGAACATTTCCAGCCTTTGAACCTGCCTCTGTTATTTCCTTGCTCCAAAGTCTTCTGTGAGGCTCCATCATCTAGAGGATAAAAATCCAAATCCTAGTCTCTTGTCCCTTCCATTAGCCTCATCTTTTAACCCTCAAGTTAATCTTGCCACTACTACTCATCTACGTAGTTCCATGCTCTTCGTTGGCCTACAATACCTTCCTCTTGTTCTGTCTGACAAACTCCTATTCTAGTCTTAGTTCAACTGCTCAATATATTTAATTTTTATATGGAAGTCCCGCATGCCTGTAGCTAGGCTTACATTCTCTTCTATTTCACTGTGGCACTGATGAATTGTGCATAATACCACACCACTATAAAAATATCATGTGATGTTGAAATCATTTTTATAAACGTCTATGTTCCATTATGAGCTGTGAGCTCTTTAGGAAACTACATGGTCCCTATCTTCATAGTGTTAGCATCTAGCTGAATCCTTGGCACACAGGAGAGACTGAACAAATATCTGTTAAATGATGGAATAAGTGGCTCTCCTCCACCTCTTCTTGCAGTTAAAACTCACAGCTGAAAACTCATATATTTATGGACTATGATTCATCTTAGGCCCAAAGAAGTTACTGAATAGAGAGGTTATTGAATATGAGGTTTTTGAAATATGATAGTTAACTGTAGTTAATAGTAGAAAGGGGGAAATGACATGCCGTCCTTTTCCCATCCCTGCCTTTCCCTAGCCCTGTGGCAGCCAGCCCCCTTTAGTTCAGGAGAGGACATTCTCACTTTAAGGTGTGCCTCCAACATTGCTTCACTAGTGCCCAAGGAACTATTTAGGAGTGACAAGAAATCAAAAAATATCTCAATTACTGTACCAGGATATTTAAAGAGGAAGGAGAATAAAAGCGATGGGTCAAGTTTGATGGTGCTTGTTACTAGACACTGGTTTTGGTTGTTAAACTAACAATGTAAAATTTCCATAGTGATTCTTCCCTTCCAGCTCTAGAGTGAATGCACATCTTTGACATAAAAAGACTTGAAAAAGGCAGCCTGATGGTAACACCAGATTCTCTGCTTTCTTTTCAATTCTTCTTCACTCGTATTTCTTAATTTTCTCATTTTCTGTTTTAGATGTGTTAAATTGGGCAGCAGAAATAAGTCATCGAAGCTGCATGTTTGAGAAAGAACCTGATTTCTTCTTCTTCAAAGTACATTCACATGTACTCACATACACCAAAATAATTGTTCTAGATCGGAGATCATTAAGGATTCAAACTTACATAAAGCTGATAATATTTTATGATTTTCTCTTTGGAGGAGGGACTTAGTGGGAGGGGTTGAAAGTATAGCTGTATATGTTACATTACTTTTGTTTGAGTCACAAATTTGCTCATGGCGGCTTGTGTGGGAGCAAGATAGATATACACTCTTTTGGCTGACCAAATTCCCTTGAATATGGAAAGCAAAGACATACCAGTTATCTTATAATTAACATGGAAACTTGGCTTCTGGCTCACTGCCTTCAGAGTGAGCTAATCTGTACTCAAATGCTGTACACCCTTCTATAAATGATAGTTCTCCAGGCTGCCGTCCATTAGCTCAGTCCAGTCCCCATTTCCAAGCTATGATTTCTTGGTACCTTCTGGGTTAAATAAGCCTGTCTGTCTACTACTCTTGAGGTAAGTTAACGGTGTGGGTCGTGAGTTTCCTTCCAGGCATCCTGCCAGTGGTGTCATGTTGAAAGGGATGAAAGACTGAAAGTAAAGATGGGAAAAGTGCGGGTGGGAAAAGTGAATCTCCAAGTTTCTGGCTGATGCAAGTCCAGGGTTTTTAAGGACATGAGTAATTCTGTGTGTTTTAAAGGGCAACCTATAAACATAGGAGTTTCTGGCCAACAGATATAACTGGAATTCAAGGATGAAACTTACAAATAGCAAGCCGTGATTTGTTGCCTGTGTAGAATAAGGTCAGTGTGATTTCACTGTAGCCCTGAGTAAATATATTTCTTAAGAATCATCTACTATGGTTTGGATTTGAAGGAAGATAATTTTCAGAGGACATGGCCAGAGTTTTAGGAAAACGATGTGCTAGGACTTGTCAGCCAAATTATATTTATTTCCTTAATTACCACAGCCACTCTTTAATATTGGTATTACTGTTCTCATTTTATATGTGAGAAACATAAGGTTTATATAGGCAAAAAGACTTGCCCATAGTAAATAAATGGAAGGCTTAGGATTCAAATTCTCTTCTGTCTGACCTCAAAGCTAAACTCTTTCTACCACACTGTTAATCATCGTTTGGCTAAAAAGGATCTATCCCTCAAGTAGCTTACTCTGCTTTCAGTGATAATCTCTATGTCTGGGGGAAATGTGTCATTGACCACAAAGCCTACCAATTATTAATCACATCAGTGTCCTGGCTGTTGGCTCTACCATTTTGCCCTACTCTAATGGGATAGGCTTCAAGTCATTCTTTGGGCAAAGTTAACCAAGTCAGCTTTCCCATGATCTGAAATACAGATTGACAATACTTGGTGACCTGTTTCTCATCAAACTAAAAAATCGCAGACTGACCTGTGGAACTTAAAAATAAAAAAATATCCAAGTCTGCCCATCCTCCACCCCCTCCAAACATATACCAGGATAGATTCTGATTTATTTCCTCTGGGAGTATGTACTGGGCATAGTACATAGGATTCTATGTGATTTGAAAATACGTTCAGAGTTGAGAACTGAGTTTTCCATCATTGTACTAAGTTCAGTCTTATTTGGAAGCAACTCTATTGGGAAAAAAAAAATGGGTAAAAGAATACAAAAAGATTGTATTTATTTTTAACTCAAAGAGGAATTTTGGAAAACCATGATATATTAGTTAGCTGCTTCCCCACAAAAAGAAATAAAGATTGCAGAAATTTGATTTAATTCAATAAACATTTGCAGATGCCATAGAAGATACAAAAGCCAAAAAGACTCTCTTTCTCTAAGGAAAGTACAATCTAATAGAGCAAAAACGTGTGCAAGCATAACTACACTTCTGTATGAACTTTATGAAGCCCATCAGTAATTGTTCAGTGAATTATAAGATGGACAATTACATTGTTCTAAAGAGAAGGAATGGAATGTGCAGAAGTATAGAGTATTCGAAAGAAAGGAATGTTAGGAAGTGGCAGGTAGACCAGTATGTCTAGAGCAGAGGGAGCAAGGAACAGATTGGCAGGCATGAGACTGGAAAGGGGTAACACATGACCCACCAAGTGTTCTCTATTAGCTTCTGTCTCTTACTCATCTACAAAAATACACGGATTTCTTTCTCATCCTTTCATTTGGTCTCATCTTCTTTCTCTTCTGTTTTGTCTCTCTTTCTTGACTGATTATAATTAGGTTGATAGCAATGACATTAATGGCAGTAGCTTGTATTTTGGCTCTTCCAAAAATGCCAGTCACTATTCTGTCCTCACATTTAATCCTTATAGCAACCCTAAAAATTATGTAGTATTAGTGTTTCCATTTAACGTCTGAGGAACCGGAGGCCCAGGGGCACAGGAAGTAGCTCAAAGTGTTAATGGACCATGGAGCTTAGCAATTGGGCAATGCCTTGGCCAATGAAGAACTTTGGAGGATGGGGAGTGGCAGAAGAGCTCAGTCTTGCCATTAGGATGCAAGACCATCCTCCTTTCAAAGTTCTTGCTTCCCCTTGCACCTGACTTAATAGGTCACTGTGGGAATCAAAACATGGAGTGGGAGGGTTTCTGGCTTTTATAAATCACAAATCAGTTTTGTCACTGACATTTGATTTTAGAGTAGATCTTTTTGTATCGTGTCTTTCTATTGTATTGAAAGGAAGAGTAAATTCTACGTTTTTTGAGTGGCACTTAAAAAGAAGAGAATAATTTGGAAGTATGTTGCATTAAGTCACATGTGAATGAATGGTTGAGAAATGATTTTGAAGAGGAAATGGTTTTGAAGAGGAATGCATTTGCAGGAAAGGGTACCAGCCACTTGGCTCTTGCAATGAGTTAGGGCACAGCCTTCTAAACCACAGAGTCCCAGGGCTGATTCCCAGCTCCCAGATTTACTAGCTGTTCTACCACTGACCAACTTCTGAGGCTCACTAAGCTCCAGTGGTTTTCATCTGTAAAATAGAGATGAAATGGACTACATTGATTGTTTTCTAGTCAGTGTGCCATGAGGCCACCATTGACATCCACCTACATAGATCAAGGAATTGGGACATCTCTTATTTCATTGGCAAATTTCGAGATAAGAAAAGAACTGATATCTTGCTGTTTAAACTCACATCTCTAGACCTATACATTAAGAGCCCTAAGAAAGAGCACAAAAGGTATCTGCAAGTTTATGAAGAAGAGGAATCCCCAGATGCTTTCTCTCCTCCTTGTGAATGCTAAAAAACAGGAATGTAGAAGAAAATAAACAAAAAACACCCTTCTTTTCTCCCCACCCCCTTGAGCTCTGCTCCTTTAGTGAAGGCTCTGGACACTTTTCCTAATGCTTGACAAATTGATTCCTCCTGACTGCAAATCAGCTGGTCCTGGTTTGCGGTGCATACCCTCTGTGGATTACAATCCTAGAGGAATTCTAGAAAGAAAGAAATACTGTGTTTGCTTTTCTTAAAAAACGGCATTTGACAAATGCCCTGGAAATACCCATGAATCTGCTATAACCTTGGACCTCTGGTGGATTAACTCCAAAAGCCCTCAAGAACGAATGTACCATTCAGACTTCCCAATAACAATCACTTGAGTGTGGACAATTTTTGCAAAGATAGATGGGTCATATGAAACGACCCTTTAGATTGAGCTGCTCTGTGACTGCCTTATATTTTTATAGTACTCCACAATTTACAAAAGGCCTGTATCTACATGACAATCCCTGCCAAATTCTGGAGTCAGACCCAGGGAGTTATTGGTATCTTCTTTTCAAATGAAGAAAGAATGACTGAGAAAGGTTAACAGGCCTTTTTGAAGTGACTCAGCCACTATCTATCTAAAGGAGCTTTACAACAATCTCTCCTATGTCATAAAAACTATTGTTTTTATAAAACTTTCAGATTCCAAGTCAAAATAAAACCAAATGCACTCAGTTTGCTAGGATTTGTGAGCGAAACTAGAAACAAGAAGCAGGTTAATTTGCCTTAAAGCAATTTATCGAAATTCAGTTTGCCAAATGATTAACTTGCTGATTTTTAGCAAATATATCAATTGTGCTTTTTACCTAAAAGCTTTAAGGGGAATGAAATCAAAATATAAAATCCATTTTTTAAACATTAACGAACATGATTTTTATATGCTATAGGAGAAATCAAAGGATTGTAAAGGAATGTGAACATATTGGTGTAATGGAATTCCATAAAAAATAAAAATTTCTGGGGTACCTGGGTAGCTCAGTTGATTAAGTGACTGACCCTTGATTTTGGCTCTGGTTATGAATTCAAGGTCATGAGTTGGAGTCCCAGGTTGGGCTCCACGCTCAGTGCTGAGTGTGCTTGTCCCTTTCCCTCCCTCTCTGCCCCCTGCATGTTCTCTCTCTCAAATGAATGAATGAATGAATAAAAAAATCTTAAAAGAAATAAAAATAAAAAATAAAAATTTCTGACATCTAATGGTATTTTTTCCCACCTGATAATCCACATTTGTAGGGAATAGAAATATTGGAGCTATGTCTAGCAAATTAAAACCTAATATAGTTATAGAGCACAGACTTTATAGTCACAAACATCTGAGGAAAATCAGAAGTTTTGCTTAAATGTAATATAAAATTAAATTTTCAGGAGATTAGCCCAGCACTCTGGGAATACAATAAACATGTTTAGTTCCTTATTTCATAGCCTGACAGTCTAGTGGGAAAGGTGGATCTTAATCAAAGTCTCACCCATGAATGTAAAAGCATAATGGGGAAAAAAAGGAAGCATCAATAACATACGGAGAAAAAAGGATCAAGGAAGATTTTCCTGCATTAGGGTCAGATGTGGAGATCTGAAGGATGTGTAAAAGTTAATTTGGGAAGTCTGGAAATATATCCATAGCGTAAATTTTAATTACTTCCTAATCCTTTACACTAGCAGGGTCTGGGATCTTCACTGCCAATTTATTTGTATTTCTAACGAATGTGGTTCTTTTTGAGGTGGACAACGCCACATGCCTTTCTGTTTCTTTTTACCCGGTAAGTGTAAATGTAAATCCACTAACGATACAGTTAGAAATTATTTGCGTTTCAACTTGTATGTTTTTCGGAGGTTGTACTGACTTACTTAGCTGGTCTTCCGTTAATATAAAAGGGCAGACTGAACCCATCCATTTTGACTGAAGTCAGTTCTGAGGTTTGATGATAAACAGCTTGACTGTCACTTTCTTTAAACCATACCCAAGCTTTGTAGCTTTCCTATATTCGTGCTTCCAACTTAAAGAATAAGGTCAAATATGTCTTCCTTTCAGATTTATAAAAATAATGGCATATCAATACATATGTGATTATAGCAAAATGCAGAAAATTGAGGCTTTATAAGGATGGTGATAACCATGTACCAATGGGAAATTTTATTTATAATATCCAAATCCCCAAATCGTTTACTCATAAAAAGAATGGAATGTCTTTTTAAATTTAACTTTTGGAAAATGAATTTTCTTTTATTTCCCTGCATTCCAGGAACCCAAAACAAATAAGAATAATGGCATCTCAATCA
This sequence comes from Ailuropoda melanoleuca, assembly GCF_002007445.2. NCBI lineage: Eukaryota > Metazoa > Chordata > Mammalia > Carnivora > Ursidae > Ailuropoda > Ailuropoda melanoleuca. The sequence goes on from NC_048222.1 coordinate 4,066,166, forward strand.
AGTACATTATTAAATTGCTCCATTTGGCAGATATGCTAGTTCCCTTTTTATCCTTTTCCTGGAGCTAAGTTGTCTTTAAAATAATCATCCTTTCATTGGCAAGATTAATGTTCACTGAAATTTGCATGCTTTATAGGCCCACAGCATATGTAAAATACATTTTTCTCAGGGAGAAGTTCGTACATTAACAAAATACACCATTGTGTTAAAATATGTTATATAATTGTGTAACGTTGCTTTTTTTTTTTTTGCTTTAGTCGTCTAGTCTTTTATATTTATAAATGTTTCTTTAATGAAAGGATAGCTTCTTCATAATTAGGAGATTAAAATTTTAAATTCTAAGCAATACTATCAATGTGTGATATATTTGAGTCTTGCCTCATCTTATTTGAAATTTTGCATCAACTTCTTTTCTCGGTTAAATAAAGACTATGAGTTTAGCACCACAGTCGGAATGCCCAAAACATCTTGCAAGCAATAGTCAACAGTTGTTCATTATGTGGGAGAGGTAGCACATAGTATAAGAGAAACCTGTTTTATAAGTGCAGTCATTTTCGTCATAAGGAAGGAGATCAATGTGAATGCTGGGAGACTGATTAAAATAGAAAGGACGACATATAGTGAATAATATTGCAATATTTTTACTACTGTTGGAATCATTTAACAAAAGCGTTCCATAAAAATTCCACCACAAAATCAAGATGCTAAAGTTATACCTCATTTATTGCCAGCATATTCAGTGACATTTTATAATGTACATCTGTCAGCCAGAGATACAAATGAATGAGGTGAACCATACAATTTACCCTCAGGAAGTTTCATTAGAGCCCCCAAAGTATAATATTTATGAGGTCAGAATCAATTAATCAGATAGCTGTATTTGCTTTTCAGCTCAGCAGGCTCTCTGCTCCACCAAACTGTTGCATTTGAAAATCTTTCACATTTGGCAAAAGAGTGGGTTTGTATGTGCTACATAAAAGCTATTTTGTAAATCAATTACTTTAGTAACACAGAGCGTATTCAGTAGTAATTCATGGTCTAAGTGGAGAGAATGCAAAATATGTTCTTATTAGAAATATTTTATCTCAGTTGGAGTCCTAAATATTCTTTATGAGCTATGATGGGCTTACCTATCCCACAGTTTACTGAATCAAAGGCAATTATGCAAGAAATACAGGCTTGTTGCTTGCATCTCATGGTAATTCAAACTTTGGGTGCAGTGAAATTGTAGGAGGTGGCAGCAGCAGAGCTCATACTGCTGTCGAAAACAATCTAGGCAGAAATGGACAAGGACCAGAAGAATTTTACAGTAGAAACGGCTACTATTCTGATAAAGAAGGGCATGTGTAGTTAGCCTCAGAGAATACAATGAATGACAGTTGCTGTGTTACTCACAGGGAGCCAGCTGCTAGCTTCTCTAGCAGGAAAGCAGGTCTCAGAGCAATTTTAGAAATGATGGTGTGTTAGAGGAATTCTGATAGTAAAAATATAAAATCTCTTTTTTATTTTTTATTTTTATTTTTTGCAGTAGAGGAGAATGGAGACCATGAGGACTGGTACTCTATTAATAAAAACCCTCACATTATTCTTTTCTATGATTTGACAACCTGGATAGACATTAGAAATCATGGGGAAAGGTTATAGGTGATACAAAAATTTAGTCAAGAGACAATAGACTAATTTTATCAAGTTCATAAATTAACATTAAAATCCTGTTATTTGCCCTAAATATTGTGAGCGTGTATGAGGAGGTGTGTCTATGTGTAGTGTCAATGGTTTGGTTCAGTGAGTCAGCGAGCGTACATGAAGCCCTACCATGTGCAAAGAGCACTGTCTGCTAATATAACCCAGATAAGCTGGGCTGCTCTGTCAGCCACTCAGCATGGCATTGCATTCAAACAGAACAACACACCAACCCAACTCAAGTGACTTCTTAAAAGGGAGCAAACTAACAATATTTCTACCTTGTCTCCTTTCTGAAGCAAGGTAATGAATAGTAAACAAACAAACAAACAAACAAATCATGGGAAAAAAAACCCAAACAGCCCTCCTTCACTAAAACTAGGACTGTAATGCTATTATAGAATGTAAGATTCACTTGTTTGGTTTATTAGTGGTATATCCCAAAGAACTAGAAAGTGATCTGTAAACGTCTGTCAAATATATGGACTATATTTTTGAGTGGCATTATACCATCTTTTAATCTAATTGCATTCAACTAAGTAGGAGGAACATCCCTTTTTGTATTCTTTTGTTTTCCCACCTTCAAACTGTATCTCTTGTTCTCCACTTTCTGAAGGGAAAGAGGAACAATCCCAAATGCAGAGAGAAACGATCAATCATACTCTTAATTTTAAGAGTCCAGGGCTCATGTCCTGACAATGTAAGCATGTTTACGGGAATTTTAGGAGGGTCATTTAGATGATGCCCAATTTTTGCCTGGTAGACTGACTGTAACACCTAACCCCACGTAAGCAGAGACACCACTCTCAAATATAATCGGGATGGACACATGCCTATACATGCAGCAAACAGGTTCCCCCAAAACTCAGTGGCAGGAGTCTGAAGTCCCTAGTACTTTAACCTTTTACTCAAAGTGGCAAGGGTTAGAGGTTCAGAGCACATCCTGAAGCATATGGAGACTTCGTACATTAAGACCTTGTTAGGAACAGTTTTGTTGAATGAGAGGAGGATGTGCCATCCCCCAGAACAGATGGCTGTCAGCATGGCAGGGAAGAGAGATCACAGAAGCCAATCAACTTTGCTCTGTGATAAGCACATGTCAGAAAACACACCTGACAGGAAACACTTCCTCTCAGCCCCGACTCATAACTTTGACCCATTTCCACATTGAGGGATGCTTGAGTCCAGGTACCTCTATTTTGAAATGTGCGTGACAACTTGCTTCCCTTACAATAATATATTCTGGCCTGGAGGTGCTATGATTCTTCCGAGTATATTTAAGTAGCTTGGTTTAAAATTAATTAGCTTTTAGAGATGTCCGTGTTTACTGAAGAGGGAGCATCACACTTCTTTATCTGATGCTATAATTCAGAATGTGTGGGTATCTTTCCTGGTAAATTAAGTTCTGTTTCAGCAATGTTAAAGAAATTTTCTGTGGTGTGTCAAAAATACCTGCAATTGCTTGTAATGAAAATGGCAGATATCTAAATAAAAGGTGAATATGGAATTGTTAATGGACTAACATCAATCAGCAAAATACCAATAACAAAGTAATAAAAGAAGAAGAAAAGGAAGGGAAAGACGGTAGAGCTTTAAGGGGGGAATTTTGAAGGCTGGTGTTGTGCTGTGTTCCACACGTCCTTGCTTTTATTAAGTGAGTAGTTAGTAATTTGCTTTCAAATGATCTGGGGTAGGCTACCATTTCTAGGCAGAATCAACTTGACCTGTACACTGTGGAGTCAACTCCAGGATCCATTGGCTGAGAGTCAATGAGGAAGGTGGGAAAATGTATACTTTTTAATAGGAAGAGGGCTTGGTGTGACTCCGTGTATAGAATAGTATGTTCAGAACAGTGGACAAAGGTGCCTGGGTGGCTCAGTTGGTTAAGCGCCTGCCTTTGACTCAGGTCATGATCCTGGGGTCCTGGGGATCTAGTGAGCCCCACGGCAGGCTCTCTGCTCAGTAGGGAGCCTGCTTCTCCCTCTACCTCTGCCTGCCGCTCCTCCCCCTGCTTGTGCTCTCTCTCTCTCTATCTCGCTGTCAAACAAATAAAAAAATTCTTAAAAAAAAAAAAAAGAATAGTGGACAAAGCAGGGAAAGCGGAGGTAGTAAAAAAAAAAACAGAAAAATTGGATTATTAATCTTTTACATTAGAGCAAGTTAAATAAAGAAGCAAACTGAAGATAGAGGTAGTTTGAACATGTCAATGTAAACTCATAACCTAGAGGAAATCTTTCCCCCCATCATTTTTTGGAGGGACTCTGTCTACTGCAAGTACCCAGTGGAAATTAGTTTCATGCCACTCTTGAGCCCCCAGCTTTGGGGCAGTAGTATCATTTACTAATGCAGCCAGAACTCCAGGGAGAAGAACTAATGCCACATCTTGAGGCAGAATAAGTAAATATGGACCTGAAATACCTTCTGGCAAGAAAGCAAAGATATTTTCTGAGAGGTTTGGGGTTGTGTTGGACAAAGAGGCAGGCAGACAAAGAGGCCTGTCAGCAGTCAAGCTGTTATAATTTGAGCCTCAGAAAGAAAAAATTATAGCCAGTTGGAACAGAGGAAGATGTTCAAGAGGCTGTGTGTCTGTGATTACACTGAAACAGGGAAACAAACCCAAAATGCTTAAAAAAGTGTCTGTAATATACTTGGGTTTCTAACGTCATCTATAAGGGATGCTATTTACTGTGTAATCCAAATGACACACTTCCTACGCTGTAGTTTTAGTCAGTTGAAAGGTTATCAAATCCAGAGGGTGGTTTTTTTCAAGAGAAAATGGAAATGCAGAAAGACATGTAAAATATGGAGGAATTTTGCATAAGATGTTTGGCTCTCCCTGTGTCTTCTGTAACCGAAACATTTACGGCTCGTTTTGTGGACCAGTATAGTAACTTATACTTATGCTACTCAGCCCGTAAAATTGTGGTAGTCCTCTATGAGAAAACATTTAATAGTATTGTGAAATGTCATGTGGTTGTCTGGAAATGAAAGTTTATATAAAGAACTGGGCCCCAGACTGTGTTGTGGTAAGAGCATAGTAATCAGGGAAGGGCTCGTAATTCCTGCCCCTTCGGTTGGGGAAAGGGTAACTGCCTTTCACACATTTCTATGGGGAGCTGGAGTGGTGCCCCAAAATAACAATCTCTGGTCACTGCAACCTCAAGATTTCTCTTAGAGGCTTGTTTGGTTTGCGTATGCCTTGTAGCTGAGATTCTTTGGATGCAGTTTATATTAAAGATTACAGGATTTTCCTTTTTTTCTTTTTCCTTTTTTTTTTTTTTTTCTTTTTTGCAGGGGAGGAATGTGGTGGGACCGAGAGGGCATGCATTCCTCATTCCTGATTTTTTTTCTTCCATAAGGAAGGAGCAACTCTTGCTGGAACATTCCTGGCCTCTCTTTGCACTTCAGTCATTCTTTGCCTAGGGTTAGGAGAGGAGGGGCAAGGATGAGTGTGATTGCTGAGATTAGGAGAAAATGGATTTGCATAGCCCAGCCTTCTGTCTGCTTTGTGCTCCAAGGAGTAGATTGCCAGTAAGGCACAGCTATATTCTGCTTAATGCACAAGTTTTACCTGGGGCTGTACCAACCCTCCTTTCTGTGGGGGAGGTGCTCCTGGCCACCCTTGCCTGTGATGGCATCAGAGTCTGGTCTGTAATTCATTGTTAGTAGGGACACCTTCCCAAGGACAGAAATCACACTCTACAGCCTATCCCTTATCAGGAATACAGGTGCTAGCACATTTCAATGATGTACTTCTCACATTTATTATTTCTGAAATTGCAAAATGCCTTGCAGTCCATGAGGTATTAGATTTTTGGAAATACAGTATTTTGTTCCTTCATCTGCCACTTACTTGTTTTACTTCACAATTTGTTCAGAGCCTGGATAGGGAAAAAAAAAAAAAAAGCTGCTACTTATTGGGGTCCTGAAGATTCCAACATGTATGTAAAAACAGTACAATGCTAATTACAGGAGTCAAAGTGTTTTAACCTGCAGGATATTTTCATTCTGAGAATATCCACAAGTCTGAGTTACATTGTAGCCCCCAAATAACAAGACAGCTTGGATTGATTCTGACACAGCAATGAAAAATATGTGAGAAAAGAGTGGAAGGAACGCAGCACAATTAGAAACAAGAAGAAGTGGGTCAAATCTATGGAGTTTAAAGCATTGCTTCCCAATGAAACACATGGGACTTGTTAAGAGTATACTGTACTTTGGAAGAATGAATTGAAGAATTGATATTTTATGTAGTTTAAGAAGAGAATTACAACAATAAAGTGTCTCCTCTTCTATTAGCATTGAGGTAATATAACAAAGTAATACTGTGACAAAGAACCAAAGCGGAGGCATGCAGAGACAAATCACAATATACCCATTTTATGGAGAAACAATAAAGATCAGAAAGACACTTTCAGAGATTGAGGCATATTGAATTGGGAGGATAGATCAGAAGTGAAATTCAGAAGGATTCAGAAGAGGATCTATTTTGGAGGAGGAATGAAAGGCATAAAGATTAGCTAGTAGAAATAAAAAAGGTTAAAATGTCATTAATACATGTAGGGGAACTATATAGTTCAGTTCCACCTTGAGGTAAATTAGAGAGGGGAAAAGGAAAATAAAGAGAACAGAAACAAAAAACACGACAGGAACAACAATGACAACAAAAAACAAGGAGAGAGCCGGCTGGCAATAGTAGAATATTTCCATTCTTTTGATAACAACATTTTATGAATCTAAAAACACAGAGAAGCTTTAGTCAGGTGAGAGTTTCAATAGTGACTGCACTGGGCAGAACCCAAAGAACTGTTAGCAGGGCAGCAGGAGTCTTCTTTGTGGGTATGCCATTGTAATGAGGAAAACCATATGCAGACACTAATTAGAGGTGAAATCCCAAATGGTCCCCTGAAGCCCACCTGAGCAGAAGTTCAGGGTGAAGTTTGAGAAAGATTTGTGCCACAGACAAAGGGTGCAGTTGTGAGGGACTGAGGCTGGGTATGTACAAAATATATGATAACTTGAGTCTCTGTAAGTACTTGCTGTCCCTCTCAGGCTAGGTCAAAATCACCATGTACCTGTGAAGTCATTATTTTACTTCTACTAGCCAGTGTCTATATCTGGAAAGAAAGTTGGACTGAGAAAACAAGATTTCTGCTCACTCAATTGATTCAGGACCAGAGGCGTAATAATAGCTTTCTATTGTCCAGCGGGACTATGCTGGCCAGAGAACTTCCTGAGTATAAAATAGAGATTACACAGGAATTACACCTTGCTTAACTTTGAAGCTCCCAGAATGGGTATGTCATGTAGATAATGGAGAGTTAATGCATATCTTGTGGTTTGAATTAGGTGGTAATGATTATGGCAGCTCTGAAGGAACCAGTACAGGGTTTACATACCTGGTGGAAAATTAGCAGAGGAGGCTTTGTGTGGTTTCAGGCACAAGTGCCCCCATACAAGTGATGACAGGAAAATGTCACTGAGTGAGGGGTCTGGAGTGTGTTCATTTAGTTCTGTCAACCTCAATCTTTTATGAGGATCTGCTTACTCTGATGAGTCAATTAACTACTCTGTTCAAACTATCATTTCATCATTTTTAAAGAACAGTAGAATCAATAGTCAGTGAGCTTTATTTCTAAGCAAGACTGTAGGCTTTCTGGGTTGGACAAAACAGACAAAGCCATAGTGTAGGGAATGGAATTCATAAGCAAACCATTCTAGCATGACAGCCAATGATAGTATTTCTGGGGAATATGAATTTTGGGGCAAGAGGTCAAGTTTGTAACTGGGCAGAATGAGTTATGAGAAAGGAGGCTAGAAAAAAAGGATTATTCTCATGATTCTTCTCCTTCAGGAAATATAATTCAGTGGGAAAGATGTGGTTTGTTATATGTTTTCTGTTCTGTAATGGTCTCTGTTTGATAAGTCTTAGTGATTCCTTTTCCTTTTCCTACACTTTTCTTACTTCCTCTCTGGCAACCGGGAAGGCTGATCAGTGAGATTTAGAAAATACAATCTCTGCTTTAATGGTGGTAATTCTGCTACAAAGTGACTTGTAGAGATAGTGAACTCTGAGTTTGTTGGCATACTGGAGAAACTGGAACACTGATGTTAGAAAGAGAGGCAAGGGGATAGTCCAACGAGAAGAGAGATTGGACCAATAGAGCTAGGACCTGATGGCATTTGGAAAGATGATGGAAAATGGGTATCAGCTAGTGGTGACTGGGTAATGCTTACACCTTAATAAGTTTACAGAGTCATTGATGCCCAACTTTGCTATCCAGGTCATATGTTGGCATCTGCACTGTTCAGAGTTTGTGTTCAAACAAGCAAATAAAATAAATTCCTACTTCGGCAAGCTTACGCAGAAAAGAAATGTACTAAATAACATTAGACTCATAGCATCTCCAGTATGGTCGGAGAACCTTGCTTGGAGTCTGTGCCAATGGGAACAGTGCCCAAAGGAGATACCAGAATTGCTTCTGTGCAGATGCCATTGCAACCACCAGTTTTATAAGGTGACTGTTCAAGGCTCTTGTCTGTTTTTCTGTTATCTGATCCTTCTTTCTTTTTAAAACTTACTTGGAGAAGTTCTTTAAATAATGTGGATATTAATTCTTTATTGATTTTATGGATAGCAAATATTTTTTCCATATTATAGCTCTAGCTCTTTTTATTTTATTTTATTTTTTCATTAAAAAAAATACTATCTTCCTAGGGACCCATTACATTGAATCAAGCTCAGTGGTTGTGTTTTCCAAATCCTCTGTATACTTATCGAGGTTTTGTTTTTTGGCTTATCTTACCCATTACTGAGAAGGGTATTAAACTCTATCATTCAGCATGATTGTGGATTTGTCCATTTCTCTTCAGATTGCTATCAGTTTTTTTCTGTGTATGCTTCTAGGCAACATTATTAAGTAGCAACATATTTATAATTGTTTTCCCTTTCTGGTGAGTTGAACATTTTATTATTCAGTGAATATCTTTATGTATAGTAATGCTTATTTCTTTTTAAAATATTTTTAACCTCGTAATAGCATACCAACTGATGCACTAATATTCTTTTGGTAGAAATTTGTCTGGCATATATTTTTCTGTCCTTTTATTTTCACCTTCCTGTTTTCTTAAGTTTTAGATGTATTCCTTATAATAGTACATAGTTGGATTTTAAAAATCTAGTCAGACAGTCTTTGATTTTTAGCATTTAGTCTGCTTAATACAATTGCTGATTTTCTTGGAGTCTGATACCAGGTTTTACTCTATATTCCTTCATTTCCAAAGTATGCTTAGTTCTTTTTCTCTCTTTCCTTCTAGTTTCTTTAGATTGATTTTCTAATCCCATTTCTTTTTCCTACCAGTTTGGAGGTTTTAAACACTTTATCTTTATTTAGTGGTTTTCCTTAAATTACACACACAAATTTTAAAATGTCAGAGTTCAAAGTGAATAATAACAAAGACCTTATTACACAATGAATCCATTAACTTCTCCCCATGTTCTACATTATTACTTTCATGTATTTTCAGTCTATCTTGTTGCTTTTACTTTTTTAAAAAGATTTTAGCTATTTATTTGAAAGAGGGAGAGAGAGAATGCACATGCGGGGGTAGGGACAGAGGGAGAGGGGAAGCAAACTCTCCACTGAAGAGAGAACCCAATGCAGGGCTCAATCCCAGGACCCTGAGATCATGACCTGAGCCAAAGGCAGATGCTTAACCAACTGATTCACCCAGGCATCCCTAATTTGTTGCTAACTAACACCAGGTTATTAGTTTTTATGGAATGTTACTTTAGATTTTCTCTGCTTCTTACTCATCCTTATATGTGGTTTGACTAGCCATCTGCTTGACATATATCTTTGAGAATTTTCCTTTTCTTTCTTCTGCTGGTGGTAAATATTTTCTTTTTGTTTTTTAGAAACTATATTTGCTTCATTCTTGGAACCAATATTTCTGGGTAAAAAATTTTTGGTTGAACATTACTTTATCTGACAGTGAAGATTAATACACTGTCTTTAATTTATAATACAACTGTTGGAAAGACAGTTGTATATTTGTTGTTTTTAAAAAAAGGTTTATTTATTTGTTTTAGAGAAAGAGAGAGGCGAGAGAGTGGGGGCAGCAGAAAGAGAGAGAATCTTAAGCAGACTCTCTGCAGAGTGTGGAGCCCAACATAGGCCTTGATCTCACAACCCTGTGATCCTGACCTGAGCCAGAACCAAGAGTTGGACATTTAACAGACTGAGCCATACAGCTGCTCCAGTACTTGTCACTTTTTAAAAGATGATCTGTCCATTTACTTGGCAGCTTTCCAGATTTTCTCCTTGTTTTTGATGTTCTTCAGTTTCATTATAATGTCTTGATGTGGATTTCTTTTTAAATATCCTACTTGAGGTTCACTGGTTTCTCTGAATCTATGCACTAATATCTTTCCTAAATTAGTATCCAATATTCCTTCAAATATTGCCTCTGCTGAACTTTTCATTTCAGTCTAGACTTCAATGAACTGTGTGCTACATCCCTGTCCTTCAACTTTTTGTCTCATCTTCTATTCTCTTTTTCATCTTTTTGTTTTAATGTTGTTCATTGGATAATTCCTACAAAGCCCACCTTCCAGTTTTTTAATTCTGTCTTCAGCTGTGTCTAATCTGTTATATATTTACCCACTTAATTTTAAATTGTTATAGATTTCCTTTCTAGAGGCTCTATTTTGTTATTTTTTAAATATTTTAATTCTCTACACATTATTTTAATCTTGTTTTTTACTCCTTTAAAGATTATCAAGTAAAGACTTTTGCATTTCATCCTTGATTATTTCAATATTTAAGATCTTTGCAGGGCCTCTTTTTCTATTGGTTCTTCTTTGCTTTCTGAGTTTTAATTAAGAGGAATTTTTAAAAATATTTTTTATTCTTTTTGAGACCTAAAGTGATATGTTTTCTGTAGATGGTGTTGCATTTGTTTTTGCCTGGCACTTCGGGTCAGTAAAAATAACAGGATTTCTCTGATTTACTTAATGACTTGAGATTATTTTGGATAATACAGGTAATGTGATTTGGAATTGCAAATCTTTTTTGCTTGTAGTTACAAGGGTCATCTTCCTGTTACCCCTTTTCTGGTTGCAATTGGTCTCTTGGACCCCACTCCATTTTCTAGTGCCAACACAATTTTCTTTGCTCTTTCGTAGAAATGGAATGTCACTGGGTTTACTTTTGCTTCACATTAACACTGAGGGTACAGCCCTTGGGATCTCAGATCTATAATGGGGAATTTCCTATTAGAACCCCCATTTAAGGGGCACCTGAGTGGCTCAGTCAGTTAAGTGTCTGCCTTCAGTTCAGATCATGATCCCAGGGTCCTGGGATGAGCCCCAAGTAGGGCTCCCTGCTCAGTGGGGAGTCTGTTTCTCACTCTCCCTCTGCCCCTCCCTCTGCTCATGCTCTCTCTGTCAAATAAATAAATAAAATCTTAAAAAAAAAAACCCTCCATTTGGGGAGCACTAAGTTTTGTCTTCTCTCCCAAGTACTATGAAGGACTATGAAAATATAAACTAACTTTACCCATATTTGAACATGCTTTTAGACTATGTCTGACTTCAGAAATCTGTTTATTTCCCTGAATTTCAAGGTTTGCTTGCATATTGTACTTAGTATTTCCTTATTTTCGGCAGCACTTTTAGCTTTGAAAAGGAGTCATATATATTTTGTCTAATCTTGGTTTTTCATTGTCTTTAGTGAGAGGGTGTATCTAACCACTCATATTGTAACAGACAGGGCTGAGAAGGGGAAGATAGAGGATGAAAGGTGTTGTTTCACTAAAATGAAAATCTGCATTTCATTGGGGGATGTGAATCAGGTCTTTTCTTAATCCTGCGTTATCATAGATAATTGCGTATGAAGCATTTTTATTAGACCAAAAGTGGCCCTAGAAAAAATGTGTCATTCATCAATATTGGCCTGCAATATGGAGGGTTTTCTTAAGTTTTTTATACAAAACTCATTTGTCCTTCTTAACATACATATAGCCCAAATTACTTTAATCCTTCCTCATGTTTGCCTTTGCTCTATCTGTCAAAAGATTACAGACCTTCTGGAAAAGGGCAAGAGTTCCAGCAGTTATAGTATAATATTGCTAATAAAGAAAACTCCCTATTGCCATCATGTCTCTTGTTTTTATGATTGTCGATATTTTGTGTGTGTGCTTTGTTTTTGGTGAGCATTTCAATGAAAAGGAGCTCTGCTGTTTGTTTTTGCAAAGGATTTGCCCAAAATGTATGAGGACCCAGATGGATTTTCCTGATCTTTAATGATTTTCTCCAAAATTACTTATTTCAAGTGTAATATATATTTTCTATATCATGCCTGTCTTTGACTCATTCATTTTCATGGTTTGGACATTGAAGGTATTTTCAGATGAGATTTAACTGCCAATATTTTTGTGGCAAGGACCATTACTTTTCTGTTGTTAATTTCGTGGTCCAAAAGAATCAACTGGAAGTGGATTTTTTCACTTTACTATTGTATTCAGTATCAACTCTATCATTGTCAGAAAGCAGATTTTGGTATCCTACTATTCAGTCTGAAAACTGGGACCTTTTCCTTTGCCTTCTCGTTAGCCCTGTCCTAGTGTAAGCATCCTTAATTGCACGTTCTGTATGAATTTCTTATTGTTGCTGTGACAAATTACCACAAATGTGGTTGCTTCAGACAACACACATTTCTTGTCTTATGGGTCTGGAGGACAGACATCTGAAATCAGTTTCCTTTGGCTAAAATTAAGGTGCTCCCTTGGAACTTCCCGGGGGAGACTCTGTTTTCATGCCTTTCCCATTTTTCTAGAGCTGCACTCTCTCCCTCAGCTCCTGTCTCCATTCCCAAAGCCAGAAGTGTCACATTGCATTCCTCTGTGTCAAATCTCACACTGCCTCTCTCTAATAAAGACATTTGTTACTGCATTTAAGACCCTCCTGGATAATCCAGGATAATCTCTCCATCTCCAAATTCTTAACTAATTCACATCTGCAAAGTCCCTTTTGCCATATAAGGTAAGATTTACAGTTTCCAGGGCTTTGGAGAAGGATACTTTGGGGTGCCATCACTCAACCCACCGCATCTGTGGTCCTGCTGCTTCCCCTCGGCTGCACAGTTGTCAGCAACCCCTTCGGTTTGCTTTGCTCCAACAAGATACGAAAGCCACTGTACAAAGACTGAAACTTGTAGTAGTAGAAACTGACAATGATCCCTTCATTTCCCCATTTCATCTTATGTGGAGCCACCTATTTTCTTCTGTTCTCAGATATAATGTCTTGTAATTTCAAAATGGACTAGAATAGGCCTCCAAAGTCAAAATAATGAATATTACCTCTCCAGTATAGTTGATTCTAACTCCGTTATTACAAGACACTGAAAATTAGGTCCGGTAAATTCAGCGAGTGTGCTAATTTCCTTCTCAATTGAGATCCCTGGTGAGGTTGTGTATGCATGCCCCGCTCCGAGTGCACAGGCAGGGTTGGGGTGTGTGTATGGGGATGTATCATTAATGGCAGAAGATGAGGCACCGGGCTTGATAGGAGCCACGTGGTAATCACACATACAGGATTGGGTGTTGATATACAAATTAACAATACCATTTAAATGATCTAGGTCCTAACTCCTCTGAGTTGCATGGTAAAATGCAAAAAGCAACAAGAAGTCGGGTTTCCTAAAAATGTAGATCATTCAGTCAAAAAAAAAACCAAAACAAAACAACCCCCCCCCCAAAAAAAAAAACACCCACCAGGAAAGTCACTGAGCAGATTGAGACAAGTTGTTCATCCTTTTCATAATCCACTTTTCCATAACTTCTAGATAACCTCCAGTTTCTAAAGTTCCCTGATTTTGTGAAACAAAACAAAACAAAGGCCATTCAGTCATAAAGTTGGGTTTGGGGGCATCAGCTTGAGGGAAACACTCAGATCTGAAGTTCTCATGAAGGGCCTATGTCAGGCGGGATTCTTGTGGTTTGCCATCTGTGCTGAGAATCCTGAGAAGGATGTTTTCAGGGTTGCCTTCCCTCACTGCTGAGGGCCTTTGGCCTTCCAAAAACTTATGTAACTGAAGCAGTTTTTCTTTAAAGCTCTCTTCCTTTTCTGGAAGAAACTATCCTGTTTGTCCTTTACTTTTTTGAAGCAATACTTATGTTTTACAAAAACAGAACGTTGGGTAAATTCTAATCACACAGAGAAGTGAAGTGACTCATTAACGTTCTAAAGTCCGTAAATGCCCGGGTTGGGGCAGAACCAAGTTTCCGACTGTCTAAGCAAGTGTTCTCCACGTGCTCCTCCTTACTTACAAACATCAAATGATGAAGAAAATGGATACAATTCACTTCCTGCGTCTGATATCCTGCAGTGAATACAGGATGTTAGCACATGTGAAAGGAAGACATTTAGCATAAGAAGTGGCATATGGAACCCTTGCAAACATTATTTTGCGGTGGATTATGAATTAACCCTAGGTTTCCTTTTTATTTAATTTGCATATTTTAACGTTGCCAACATTTCATTTATATTTGGAACATTTCACGTGTCTTGAAAATTGTTAGCATAATACATATCTGAGAAAAAGAATCATTCTTTTAAAATATTTTTTTTAATCTATCTTTTTAATTTTCTTCTCTGAGAAAGTCAGATTCGAAATTAGCCTACGCTGGTAAAGCATGATGTGCCGTCTGGTATTTTCTGTGGTTTTAACTCCAGTTAATCTGCCAAGCCTGTTTTCAAGGCATTAGAGGTCATTTTGAGGAAACGAAACAAGTACAATATTGAAAAAAGATAACGTTATGTCATTAAGGGTGGCATATTAGTAAAGCCATTGTCCTTAAGTATTTATGAGTACTTTGGTTGTTGACACATTTCAGTCCCTGCAAATACTCACCTAATGAATAGGTAGGTTCTACTAAAAGAAAGTATTTTGTAGGCATGAATGGATAACTTTGCTTCTCTAGCCAGAAAGCTACACTAGAAAATGCTGTGAGAGTCAGATGATCTGATGGACCCTCTGTTTATAGGACTACGTATGAGTGCACTCAGCGTTGTGCTGGCTCAGAGAAGGCACTTGACAGGTTATAAAGAAACACAAATCTTTGGCTTAAGGTACAATACGTGGAAATGGTTGTTTTTCTTAATAAGTTAGGAGAGCTGACATAGAGAATTGAATAAATAAATGTTTTTACCCTAATAAGTTTATTTCATTTTTGTCTGCATAATTAACAACAGCAATAACAAAGGAAAATGACTAAGGACCCAACATGAAGTCAAGCAAACATATATTAACAAGATGGGATAATTAGTGTCTAAGTGAATTATGTCAATACATGAAAATATATTATACATTAATATAGATGGAATGGATAAATTGGCATGAATTTATTGCTTCTATTAGAAACATACATTAATTAATGCTGAGATGGCTTCATTTTACTATCATTTTTATGAAACAGTTACTATTTATTTTCATCAAATAAAAATAGTATTACAATTTAAAATTTAAATAGTTAAGGTTTTAAAATATTAAGCTATCCGGGTGTGTAAAAATGTTTAGCAGTTCATTTAGGGACATTATAAAAATAATACCTTAGTATTATTATAGACCTTTTTTTGTTTTAACTACAACTACTTACCCAGCATACCTTCTCATTCAACCCTTAATCTGATGTTCCTTCCATTAGACGATGTTTCTGCAAAAACGCAGATAGTACGTGCATCAGATGGAAGTTCAGATCTTCTTGAGGAACTTTTAAGAATGTTTCTTCTTGGACACCTGGGTGGCTCAGTTAAGTGTCTGCCCTTGGCTCAGGTCATGACTCCGGGTCCAGGGATCAAGCCCCTTTGGGCTCCCTGCTCAGTGGGGAGTTTACTTCTCCCTCTGTCCCCTGCTTGTGCTCTTTCTCTCTCTCTCTGACAAATAAATAAATAAAATCTAAAATAAAAAAGAAGAATTTTTTTCCTTCACTAAAATATGAAGTTCTCTTAGTTGTAGGAATTTAAATGTCTTTTCTACCCTACTTTCAGCTATCTAAAAGCATGCTCAAGAGAGAAATATTAGTAGACATTTTCTTGAGATTTACATTAAGTTTCTGTCTTCAAAATTTGACACAGTAAGAAAATTATATAGAGCATAATGTCTCTTTTGAATGTGTCCCTATTTAAAGATCAGAATAATTGCAAATTATAATTTAAAATGGTCTCACAAATCATTTAATTTTACTAACGCTTATTAATATTAAATTACATGCCTAAGCATATAAGCTAGTTAGTGTTAGAGCTGCAAGTAAATCTCAAATTTCCTTATGCGTTAATGCAGTGCTTTTCCCATTATGTATGATTTGGACCTAAATTGATATGTGACTTTTTGTATTTAACATTTTGAAATGATTGAGATTATTTAATTGAAAACTGATCCTCATCCATATAAAAGATGCAGAAGAAAGTAGTGTCTTGCAGAAATAAGAATCAGTAGATGAAGACACTGGGGCATTCGATTTGGCTCAGTTTATTGGCAGTTAAAACTGAGGGAGAAATTAGACTGAATTATAGAGCTTCTGTTTTCTGGCAACAGAGAACCTATACATTCATTTAGAAAGACTGTGTTTTCTTGAAAGTGAATTTGATGTGGAATATATGAGAAAAGTGGGAAGAGAATGTTTCCAGAGCACCTACTATGTTCCAGGTATCATATAAGCTACTCTATGTAAGCCATCTGATTTAATTTTTATGAACACCCCACAGGGAAAAATAATTACAGTTTTATATATGAGAAGAGAGAGCCTTAGAGAGGTTAACCTAACTGCCAGTTACTCCCTGTTAACACCTACTAATCCCCATCACTAGCGAGTGACAAAGCCAGGATTTGGACGACACTGGTCTCAGGTGAGGGATAGGAAGGAAGGAGGTGCTCAGGTACTATGAAGATTTTTCAAGGAGTCCACATATAATCCATTTGTTCACAAGCATTTTCTATATGTGTACAAAATAAGTTTTAGGTCTTACAAATGTATGTACTGTTTTTAATGCTGTTTGCATTAATAAAATGCATATTTAGATGCATTACTGATATCTAGATTTTTTTATTGTACATTTTCATAACCAAGGATATTCAACATACACCTACAATTGTGTAGAGGGTCACGAGACTTTATTAACGCTCACAGATTAGAAATTACTAACAAACTTCAATCAATTATTGATCATTTATTGGACACTTATTAAACTGTACCGAGCACTGTGGGCAAATGGAATGAAGACTATATAAGGTATATTTCCTCAACAAAGGAAGATTAACATCTAGTTGTTAACGTATATAAACAATTTAGATGTTAATATTAGAAAACATACAATCAATATAAACTATGTGGTACTTTATTAGAAATTGAAAAAAAAAATATGGAAAAGAACAGAACAGCGCTTCCAGTGTCAGATGTAGCATCTAAGGAGCTTAGAAGTCACCATTCTATCCTCACAACAAACGAAAAGCTGAAAATCTTAGCTATGCTGTAGAAGTGAGATCACAGGGCAAACTGCTGCCCCAAGATGAACAGGTGGTTAAGAGAATCAGAACTGTGGTCAGCAGACATCCCATGGGGAGCCAGTGCTGGGGCAGAAGAATCTAAATTGTACTTGACAAATTGCTGGCGACTCAGAGTAGACAAGTCTGAGAGTTAAAAACTCCAAGGATGCCTGGTGATGGTGGCATGGGGGTTGTCTCCCAGTCTGCTGAGTTTTACCTTTAGTCTCTACAGGATTCTTGCAGTAAATACCAGAGAAAGATCCCCTTGTGCTTCTGGCAGGGGAGGGGAAAATAATTATTTTGAAATTCTCCAGGGCATTCTTTTCTTGAAACACAACTTGCCTTCAGGAGAAACTATTTTTTACCAGAGTCTAATCTGCTGAGATTTTTTTCAGAGCTTAACCAAACTGAGGGTAGGAAAATACTCAACCTCAGCAAGGTTCTAGCCTTCCACGTGTGAGAAGAGAGATGCCCAAATCTTGCCCTTCTGAACTCACTGTTTAACCCAAAGAGGGGGAAACTGAAAAACACTGATGAAGTTCATAATCTAGGGGCACAGCTTCACCAAAAGACTGCAACTAATCATAGGACTATGCCACGCTTCCCGTACCCCCATGCAGTACCACCACGTTATTAAAAACCTATTTGCCACAGTTGCTTCTACCCAGTACAGCATGTCCTCATTTCAGTAAAAAATTACAAGGCATGCTATAAAGAAAAAGTACAGTTTGAAGAGACTGAACCAGCATCAGAACCAGAGTCAGATATGGGAGCAATGTTGTAATTATAAGACCAAGAATCTAAAAAGCTGTGATTAATATGCTAAGGGCTTTAATAGGAAAAGTAGACAACATGTAAGAACAGATGGATAATGTAAGCCATCAGATGGAAATTCTAAGAAAGAATAAAAAAATAAATGCTAGTGATCAAAAACATTGTAACAGAAATGAAAAATGCTTTAAATGGGCTCACTAGGAGACATGACATGGCTGGGAAAGAATTTCTAAGCTTGAGGATATCTCAACTGAAACCTTTAGAATTGAAACAAGCAGAAAAAAAAAAGACTGAAAAAAATAAGAAAAAGAACAGAATATCCAATAGCAGTGAGACAACTCCAGAAGGTATAATATACATGTAATGGAAACACGAGAATGGGAACAAAGTGAGAAATGAATAAAAGCAGTATTTAAAACAATAATGGATGAGAATTTACCCAAAATTAATGTTGGACACCAAACCACAGATTCAGGAAACTCACATCAAATAGTTTAAAGGCAAACAAAACCATACCTAACCATATCAAATACAGCCCTCAGAAAATCAGAGGTTAAAAAAAAAATTTAAAGAAGCCAGAGGAAAAAATAACTTACCTATATAGGAACAAAGATAAGAATTATGTCCGATATTTCCTCAGAAATATAGAAGCAAGAAGAGAGTGGAGTGAATTATTTATGGTGTTGAGAGAAAAAACCCCACCGATCTAGAATTCTGTACCCTATGAAATTATATTTCCAAGCTGAAGGAGATATAAAATCATTATTAGACAAATACAGATTGAGGGAATTTATTTCCAGTAGACAGCCTTGTAAGAAACACTAACTGAAGTTCTTCAGAGAGAGAAAAATTATGTGGGTTAGAAATTCAGATAGACACAAAGAAAGGAAGTGCATGAGAGAAAGAATAAGTGAAGATAAGATAAAAACTTTCACTTTTCTTATTTTTAACTTATCTAACAGACAACAGATCTTTCAATGTAATAATCAACAATGTATTCTATTATATATATGCACATATGCTTGTATACAAGTGAAATGAATAACCACAATGATAAAAAGGATGGGAAAGGGAGGAATCAGTAATTTTGTTATTATAAGGAACTTGAACTATCCATGAAGTGGTGTAGAGATATTTGAAAGTGGATTTGGGTTAGTTGTAAATGTATTTTACAATCTCTATAGAAACCACTTACAAAAAGTAAAAAAGAAGTATAACTGATATCTCAGAATGGAGGGAAAATGGAATCATAAAATGCTCAATTCAAATCATAAAAGGCAGAAAGAAATGGAAAACAAAATAAGAGCAAATAATAAGAGAAACAGATAGAAAGTGATAGTATATAGGGTAGATATCAATCCAAGTATATCAATAATCATTTTGAATATGAATGGACTAAATGCACCAATTACAAAGCAGAGATTGTCAGGGTGGATCAAAAACTAAGACCTAACTACATGTTTACAAGAAACCCACTTTAAATATAAAGACACATATGGATTACAAATAGATGGATAGAGAAAAATTTTAAATGCTATACAAATGAAAAGAAAGGAGGAGTAGCTATCTTAAACCCAGACAGAGCAAATTACACAGCAAGAAAAGTTATCAAGCATAAAGAGGGGCATTACATAATGATAATGATGTCAATTCTCTGAGAAGACAAAATCCAGGACGCCTGGGTGGCTCAGTTGGTTAAGCATCTCCCTTTGTCTCAGGTCGTGATCCCAGGGTCCTGGGATCTAATTCCACATCAGGCTCCTTGCTCAGCAGAGTGCCTGCTTCTCCCTCTGCCAGCCACTCCCCCCTGCCTATGCTCACTCCCTCTACTCCCACCCCCCACAAATAAATAAATAAAATCTTTTAAAAATAGACATAATAATTCTTAATGTGCCTAATACCAGAGCATCAAAATAATGTGAGGCAAAAACTGATAGAATTATAAGGAGAAATAGATGAATCTACCATTACAGTTGGAGGCTTTAACACCCCTCTCTCAGAAATGGACAGATCCAGCAGGCAGAAACTCAGTAAGGACATTGCTGAACTCAACAACATCACCAATAAACTGGGTATAATGGACATACATAGACAACTACATTCAATCCAGTAAAACACACATTCTTCTCAAGCTCACGTGAAATGTTCACCAATATGAACCACATTCTGTTCCATAAGCCACACCTTAACAACGTGAAAATAAAAGACATCATATAATTTCTTCATTTGAAGAGAGGGTAATGGAATTAAACGAGAAATAGATAATAGAAAGATAGTTGGAAAATCCCCCCAAACCAACACACTTCTAAAGAACACACGGGTCAAAGAAGAAATCTGAAGAAATATTAAACTATGTTTTGAACTAAATGAAAATGAAAATGCAACTTATCAAAATTCATGGAATGCAGCAAAAGCAGTGCTTAGAGAGGATTTTATAGCATTTATACCATAGTCTAGAAACAAAGAACAATCTAAAATCAATTATTTAAGCTTCCATCATAGGAAACTAGAAAAAAGGGGAGCAAATTCAGTATAAAATAAGTGGAAGAAAAGAAGTAATAAAAATTAGAGCAGAAACCAATGGAAGTAAAAAGTGGAAATCAAAGAAAAAGATCAACAAAACCACAGTTGTTTCTTAAAAAATCAGTAAAATTGAGACTCCTCTAGCCAAGGTAGCTGAAAAAGAGAGAGAGAGAGAGAGAGAGAGAGAGAGAGAGAGAAAGAAAACCCCACAAATTATTAATATTAGATCATTCCAAATCCCATGGAGAACAAAAGGATAATAAAGAAATACTATGAACAACTTTTTGTTCATAACTCTGATAACCTAGATGAAATGGACCAATTCCTTGAAAGACCCAAACTGCCAAAACTCACACAAATAGAAATACATAATCAGGATAAACATATCTCTTACAGAAATTGAATCAATGATTAATAACCTTGCAACACAGAAAGGACCAGGTCCAGATGGTTTAGCAGATGAACTCTACCAACATTTAAGAAAGAAAATATACCAATTCTCTATAATCTCTTCTAGAAGACAGAAGCAGAGGGAATACTTCATAATTCCTTTTAGGATGCCATCATTACCCTAATACCAAAATTAGACTAAGATATTACAAGAAAACGTGCGCCTGGGTGGCGCAGTCATTAAGCGCCTGCCTTCGGTTCAGTGTGTGATCCTGGAGTCCTGGGATCGAGCCCCACATAAGGCTCCTCCACTAGGAGCCTGCTTCTTCCTCTCCCATTCCCCCTGTTTGTGTTCCCTCTCTTGCTGGCTATCTCTCTCTGTCAAATAAATAAATAAAATCTTAAAAAAAAAAGATATTACAAGAAAAAACTGTAGACCAATATTTCTCATGACCATAGATGCAAAAACTCTTAACAAAATATTAACAGGTAGAATTCCACAATGTGTAAGAAGAATTATGCATTACGGCCAAGTATGATTTATCCCAGCTGTACAAAGCTATTTCAACATTTGAAAATCAATTAATACAATTTATCAAACTAATAAGCTAAAGAAGAAAAACCACATGATCAAATAAATAGATATAGTGAAATCTTTCAACAAAATCCAATACCCATTCATGTTTAAAACTTTCAGTTAACCAGAAATAGAGGGGAACTTCCTCATCTTAGTGAGGAAATTATTATGTTCCTTAATTACAAAAAAAAATAAACCCCTACAACTTATTGGTGAGAAACTAGACATTTTCCTACTAAAATTAGGGACAAAGCAAGGATGTTTCCTCTCATCGGTGCTTTTCAAAATCATACTGGAACTCTTAGCTAATGCAGTAAGACAAGAAAAGTTAATTATTATACACTGACTTGGAAAAAAGAAATAAAACTTTGTTTGCAGGTAGCATGATGGATCACCTATGTAGATAATCTGAAGGAGTCAACAACAACAAAACATTCCTGAAACTAATAAGCAATTACAGCAAAGTTGCAGGATACCCAATTAATACACAAAAGTCAATTGTTTTCCTTTATATCAGCAATGAACATATGGAGTCTGAAATTAAAACACAATACCATTTCCATTGCCCTCAAAAATTAAATACTTAGGTATAAATTTAACAAAATATGATCAAGATCTATATGACAAAAATTATAAAACCCTAATGAATGAAATCAAAAAACTAAATAAATGGAATGATATTCCATATTCATGGATAGAAAGACTCAATATTATTAAGAAGTCAGTTCTTCCCAACTTGATCTGTAGATTCATTGAAATCCCAATCAGAATTCTAGCAAATTATTTTGTGTATATCAACAAAGTGGTTCTAAAGATTTATGTGAAGAAACAAAAGACTCAGAACAGACAACACAATATTGAAGGAGAGAAGCAAAGTTGGGTTACTGACACTACCCAAATTTTAAGACTTATCCATAAAGCACAGCAATCAAGACAATGGTTAGATCAATCAAAAATTAATCAAGACAACCAAGAGGTGAAATGACAGACAAATAAATCAATGGAATATAATGGCCATCCAAGAAATATACGTACTTAAATATGTCAGCTGATCTTTGACAAAGGAGTATAGGCAGCATAGTGGAGCAAAGGCAATCTATCCAACGAATGGTGCTGTAAGAACTGGACATCCACATGCAAAAGAATGGATCTAGGAACAGACTTTACACCCTTCACAAATGAACAGAAAATCAACTCAAATAGATCATAAACTTTAGTGTAAAATGCAAACCCCTAGAATATAACATTGAAGAAAATCTAGATGTCCTTTGGTATGGTGATGACTTTTTATTTTCACTTTTATTTTTTTTTAAGATTTATTTCAGAGAGAGAAAAAGAGAGAGAGAGAGTGGAGGAAGAGGCAGAGGGAGAGAGAGAATCTCAAGCGGACTCCCTGCTGAGCATGGAGCCCCCTAGTGCAGGGTTCAATCCCATGACCCTGAGATTATGATCTGAGCCAAATTCAAGAATCAGATGCTTAACCTACAGAGCCACCCAGGTGCCCCCGGGGATGACCTTTTAGATACAATACTGAAGGCACAATGCATGAACTAATTGCTAAACTGGATGTCATTACAGCTTAACACTGCTCTGCAAAAGACAATGTCAAGAGAGGGAAAAGGCAAGCCACAGACTGGGAGAAAATATTTGCAAAAGAAATATCTAATAAAAGACTGTTTTCAAAAATATACAAAGAACACTTAAAATTCAACACTAAGAAAATGACCTGAAGGATTAAATATGGGCAAGAGATCAGTACACACACCCCATTAGGTGTCATTAGGGAGTTATAAATTAGCACAACAATGAGATACCGTTACATACCTATTAGAATGGCCAAAATTCAAAACACTGACACCACCAAATGGTAGGAAGGATGTGAAGGAATAGGAACTCTCATCCAAAGAGAGGAAATGCAAAAATGGTGCCACCATTTTAGAAGACAATTTGGTAGTTTCTTAGAAAATTAAACATAACTCTTAACACACAGTCCAGCAATCATGCTTCTTGGTATTTACTCAAATGAACTGAAAATTTGTGTCTATATGAAAATCTGCACATGGAGATTTATAGATACTTTATTCATAATTGCTAAGACCTGGAAGCTCCCACAATGTCCTTCAGTAGGTAAATGGATATCTTAAACTGTGGTTCACTGGAGATTTAATACAGACCATGGTGACTATAGCAACAATATTGTATTATGTATTTGAAAGTTCCTAAGAGAGAGAGAGATCTTCAGTTTTTTTTTCTACCACACACACATACACAAAATTGTAATTATGTGAGGTGATGGATATGATAGCTAACTTTATTGTGATAATCATTTCACAATCTATATGTGTATTAAATTATCACATTTTACAGTTTAAACAATTTTGTAAGTCAATTATAACTCAATAAACCTGGAAAAGACCATTCAAGACAAAATAACCCACAAAACAGAACAAAACAAAACAAAAACCGGAAAACAACAAACCAACCCAGCAACCAAACAACGGAATATTATTCAGCCCTAAGAAGAAATAAGTTAATAATCCATGAAAAGACATGAAGGGAACTTAAATGGACTAAGGGAAAGAAGCCAACCTGAAAAGGCCAGACACTGTATGATTTCAACTATATGGCGCTCTGGTGAAGGCAAAACTATGGAGACAGATCGGTGGCTGCCAGGGAGTAAGGGAAAGGGCGAGATGAGAGCACAGAGGACCTTTTGGACAGTGAAACTCTTCTTCATGATACTATACTGGTGGCTACATTATATATGGGTCAGAACTCACAGAACGTACACCAGGCCTGAACTCTAACGTAAAGTATGGACTTTGGGTGATAATGATGTATCAACATAGGTTCATTGATGGTAACGGCTGTACCCCTGTTGTGTGGGAGCACAGCGGTGTCACACCTGTGGGGGCAGTGGGTACACGGAAGCTCTGTACTTCCTGCTTAGTTTTTGCTGTGATCTCAGAACTGTTCTAAAAAAATGAAGTTTTTGTTTCATTTTTTAAAAGGGGAGAGAATAAGGCGGACCATCATAGGAGGGAAGAGTGGTCATGGAGAAAAGGGGCCAGGGTGGGAAGGAAAAAAAGGAAGAATTCTTTAGGAGTGGGGAGCTACGTGAGCAGAGGAATGGACTTCAGGCCAGGCATGACATGTAAAGAAATAGGTAGAAAAGGACACATTCAGCACATTGTCTGCCATATAGACATGGTTAAGGATTAGCCAACTGAAGTACGAATCCCTGTACCCTCCTCTTGGAGCAGACAAATGAGGCCATGCCAGTGTGGCCAGCCCTCCTTGGGCCAAACCCCTGGGTGGAGCACTTAGATGCCTGAGACTTGGACAGTAAGCCTGATTTGATTCCAGGTTGCTTAATTGCCCGCTGCTGCGTGCATGTTTATAAGATGCAATACTGCGCCTCAGGCACTTTCTCTCTTTTCAGCAAAGCTGCAGTTCCTGCTCATTAGGAACAAGGCAGTTGGCATATTTATCGGGGTGCCACCCACAGCACAATCGTCACGACAGACCCAGGACATTCCGCTTGCCCGTAGTTTTTCGGATTTCTCTTTCTGACGGCATCAGAGCAGCACAAAGAAGGGAAATCTCAGGGAAGTTTTCCCTAAAGAATGATGGTTTTGCAGTAGCATTGATTTACCATCCACTCTTGGATGGTCCAGTTCATAAAATAAAAATGTAATAAAACATAATGGGAATGGTTTTTCCTCATCCCGCCACATAGCTCTTATTAACATTAATGGGAATTGTAAGTGAGTTTGGAAAAGGAGGATGCCTGGTTTTTCCAAAGGCTTTATATTTAGACCGATTCAATGAGAGGGTCTCATGTGCTTTATTCAAGCACAATATAGAATAAAGGGAGGGATACAGGGCCTCTCTTTGGAGAAAACTATGCTTTTTGTTGGGGTAATTTGATTTATTTTATTGTTCCGAAGTGCGGAGACAGAGGAGGGGAGCCATGAGACACAGAGAGAAGGGTGCTGTTTTATTGCTAAAGCCAAATGCGCGGTGAATACGTTCACTTATAATAATGATTTCAAAACACACCCTTGTAAAATGGATCTATTTCTTCTTGATTTAGTATTCTATGTGGTATGTCTTACTCTACCCCAAACTCTGACAACATATAAAGAAAACATCTCAGAGGGGGGGAAAAAAAAAGTAATGATTTTTTTCTCCCCCTAATTGAATCAGGCCTTCAAGTCTCTCTGGGATTGAGCCATCGCCCGGAGCAACTGGTTTCCCTCACTTGGTGAGTGTTGTCTACGTGGTTGAGGGTTGCCGAGCAGCCAGTACTTAGAAGTTTATTTTTTCTAATTAAAAAATATATAACACATTTTCATGGGACAGATTTTGAAAAAATCTCAAAAGGCAGGAAGAAAATAAAAACTGCCCATAATATCATCATCATCTGTTGCTACATTTTAATATTATGTATATTTATATATATGAATGTTTGTGTACGTTTTATGATCCTGACTGATACTGTATATAGATTTTTATACCTTGCCTTTTAAAATTGTTTTAGGATGACTGTTTTCCCCTGTCTTTATACGGTCTTTGAAGGCATGGTTTTAATGGCTAAATAATTATATGTCCATTTCTTTAATTATCCTCCTATTGCGGGATATTTAAGATGGTTTGCTAACAGCAAAAATCCTTTTGTATACATTTTTGTGCATGGAATTGACACAGACTATTGTAAGTTTAGTAATTTTCGCTATTTTGGCAAGTAAAAATATTATGCTGCTGTTTTAACTTTCGTTAGTTTGATTGATAGAGCAATGGAGCAGTTATTCAAATGTTTATTTGGCCATGCAGTCGCTATTTGGTGACTAGACAGCATAATACTTAATAATACCACATAAATCTGCACATCTGAGGCTGACATTCATTTTTAACTGTATTTAAATATTACCTGTGGGCCAATGCTTTAGGGCTGGAAGTTACAGATATCATTATGGAACTCTTAGGAACAGTTTGTTTAAAAGAGAGACATAATTATTCACATACTAAGAAAGAAATCACAGTGTCCATGTCCCAAAATGTCTGTAAAGTCTGTAGGCTCGTGGCAAAAACCCATGTTTTCTTAGCAATTTGAAAGTAAAGGTATTGTCTTGATAGATTGGGTGTTGCTGATATCAGATATTGCTCTAAGTTCGACTGAAAGCTGCTCTGGGTTCCACTTGAACAACAACTGTTCTGAGTTTAACTGAGCCAAACTCAAATGCTGAAAAAAAAAAAAGGCCTCTTGGCAAATTCCCATGACAGTGATTATTAGCTCTAAACAAATGGGATAGGATGGGAGTTTTTCTTTTAGGGGCTCAAACTTATCTTTTTTATCCTATCTCCTATACCCACCTTTAGTAATGAATTCTAAACTTGCAGTGATTTCCAAATCAGACAGGAGTATTCCGATGTATACGCACAGACGCCTTGGCCCTTACATAGAGCTACTGACTGGGACTCTTTTGGGGGTGGGAGAGACATTATTAACGATTCTGCTCTATTGTCTTGTTATTTGGAGATCCAACCAAATGGATGTATTGTCTTAACTAATCGGCCTCTATAACTTACTTGCACTAAGTTATAAATGACAGCTCCTGGCTTCCAAATCTTACTCCTTGGCATTGTTGGCACATTGACTGGAAACTAAACCGAAGACCATACCTCCTGCTGTTGCTCAAAGTGTTTTGAGCAGGGTAATTTTTGCTGTGTAGGAATACCCCACAGAGTGCAGGATGTCTAGAACAGTGGCTTCTTCCGTAACAAGTTCACTCTGTACATGACAACTCCCCAAAATGTATGCTGATATTTTCACTAGCCCTTATCAGGGAAGCATGGACGAAATAAAAGAATAAATGGCATGATACCTCCCTTGAGGAAGCTTATGATCATTTAGTGAGACAAAGTACAGTTATAATACAGAATATAAGATGATAAAGAAGGGACAAGCAAAGGTTTAGTAGGGGCTGTAGGACAGAAGGGAGTGATGAGCTGATGTTCTACCCATCTTTTAAATTTTAGGGGGGGTGGGCTCCTGGGTGGCTCAGTCGGTTAAGCATCTGCCTTCGGCTTGGGTCATGATCCCAGGGTCCTGGGATTGAGTTCTGCATCGGGCTCCTTGCTCAGCAGGGAGAGTGCTTCTCCCTCTGCCCACCACCCTCCCTGCTCTGTCTCTCCTTCTGACAAATAAATAAATAAATAAAATATTTTAAAAAAATGAATTTTTGTTTTTTACTTAGATATTTCAGGCAGCTTCTTTTAATATAATCCCATGTAAAGGCATAGGTCAAAAGCATCAACGTCAATATTTGCCTCCCCAAAGGCAGTCACTTTCAGTTTTGTTAGCTATTTATTTTCTGGCATTTATTTGATTCTCTAAAAATATATGTATATAGTTATTTCTTGATTTACTTTTAAATGATAAGCCACCTATTATGATATATTAGGATTTGCTATTCTTATGTTCTCACATACTACCACTATGTTTTTATATATAATATATATGTTCTTTTTAATATATTCTTTATCATTGCATATATTATTTAATCATTTAATGTAGATAATTAAATTTAATTTCTTTTTTTTTCCTATAAAGAACAACCCCACTCCCTTTTGGAAATGTGCTCCTTATCCCTGTTCTCCCACTGAACTCTCTGACGGAGCTCTCTCTTCTTTTTATTGAAGACAAAACTTCTCCAATGAAATGATCTTCTGTCCTTTTCTCTTTGTTCCCTTGGGTTTTGGCTTCTTATTCCCTTTCTCTCATTTTAGCATGGTCTGAGGATGGTGCTGGGAAGGAGGTGGACGTTTATATTCTGTCCCCCTCATGTAATGGTCTCACCAACTCTCTGTCCCTAAAGTGGGTTGTAACAGAGGGCTGGAGAAGGGTTCACAGAGTAGTGACTTCAGGGGTGGGTTTTTGTAAACAACTTACATCTGTACAGAAAGGTGGGACAAGGGTGGGTCACACTCAGAAGGTGTGACAGACATGGGGACAGGGTGGAGGAAAGGGCTTGGCCCCCCTCATCCTGCGGAGGAGAAGGAGACCCTCTGGGCATAAAGAGGCCTCTGTGCCCAGCATTCCACCAGGCCTTTCAGGACCCAGTAAAATGTGAGGAGCTAACAGCGGCTTTTACCAAAAAATTTCAAGCACTTACTAGAAGACTCACCAGGTGGGGGAGTGGTGCAGCTTACCTGAGGGTGAGAAATAAGGTTTATAATGTCCCTATATGTACCGTCCTTTGTACTTTTGATGGAGGCCTAGCAGTTGCTTCATCAGCGTTGGTTGGAAAAATTATCAAGATGATTTGATTAGCTTTCAGATTAGTACATCTGACTCTCAAAGGCATTTGATCATCTCAGAAATAGTTACCGTACCCCCCAAGCCGAACCATGTTTGCCTATGAAAGTTTGCTTGGTGATTCTTGTGCCGGGAAAGGCCTCTTTCTCCCTGCCCACATTGGCGTCTGCAGGCTCACTGCCACCCTTCTCTCTGAGGAGGGCAGTAGAGTCCCACAAATCACACTTCCTTCAAGGTCTTTGTTCCCTTCTCATTATTCATGCTGGTTTTCCTTTCCCTGGATTCTCTCTTTTGTATAATTCCATCATCCATTCTCAGGGGAATAATATTACCTACTGGGAAGTCCTCAGTGTCTGTCACGTAGCACACCTGTATTTAAACATCGGAGAGTCCTAAGTACAGAATGTCAGAGCTGAAAGCTACCTCACAGGTCGGCAGAGAGCCCTTGCCTCTCAAAAATCTGAAAACCATAACGGTGACTTGACTCGCTCAAAGTCTCAAGTTAAGTATGAATAACACTGAGACTGGAATCCATGTCTCCAAACTCTAGTTTCTGCTGTAGGATTTTACTGACTTCTGGTAGCTGGCACCCACAACATGTTTACCAACAAAGGAAGTACAATTCATTGTCATGAAATTTTATTATTATTATTGTTTTTATTTTATTTTTTTTAGGTAATCTTTACACCCAATGTGGGGCTTGAACTCACAACCCTGAGATCAAGTCACAAGCTTTACCATCATGAAAATAGAGTGTTTGCTCAGGTTTTTTTTTTTTTTTTTCAAATATTGCCTTTTCTATCCCATTTCCATTTGCACTAAAAGTAAAGCAGGATTCCTTTCCCCCCATGAGAGGTTTTATTTATTTTTCTTAATATGTGCCATGCATTATATAACATGTTAGGCTTTGTAAAGGATATAAAAATGGTAAAAATATCATGTCTATTTGATATAAATGAAAAATAGCCAAACAAGTTAAAATAATATAAAATCATGAAGGAAGGATAGTTCCAACGAGTTGCCAGGTTTGTAATACTAGTTACCAGGTGAATGATCGACATGATAAGAGTTCTGACTTCTGATGGAAAACAGTTTGCTGAGGGGGAAAGTGAGATGCTGACATAGACCTTGAATGGTGGGTTGATGTCTGGAACAAAGGTGGGGAACATTCCAGAAGGAAGAACGGTTTGTTCATGATGCTGATGCTCTCCTGGGCCACATACTGGCCTAGCGCTAGGCAGGTAGAAACGCTCTCAAGGAGTCCAGAATCAGCACACCCATAACTTCCGCTGCACTACGACAGAGCTTTCCAAAGGCCCGGATAAAATACCTTGGAAGTAAAATGGATAATAGGGTCATAATCACAGCTAAGTGATTATATATTTAATATTTTCCAGGCATGTTACCCATGTTGTAGAATTAAAAATTCATGGTTACCATTGGAAGTGAGCCATTATTATCACTGATTTACAGGTGAGCAAAAATGCAGTATCAAATTATTGTTGAGATCACATAGGAAGAGATTCCTATGAGGTGCTTTCTCAGAAGCACCTGCACCAGGACCCACCCCTACCGGTTGTGATTTTGGGAGAGTCTCCAGTAGGGTCTGGCAACTGGGGCAGAGGTTGTGCTCATGGTTGTTTGGTTGTTAAACCTTCCAGGTGGTACTCATATTTAGCCAGGGTGGAGAATTCCTGGCTGAAAGGGACCAAGGACGAGTTCAGGCTCATGCATCTAGTAAGTTGCAAAGTCACGGTTCCAGCACAGTGTTCTGGGTCCCTCAGGCTGCCCTAGAAGGAGGGAGTCACTCAACTGCAGAGCACTGTGAACAAGGGGTGTGTATATGTGTGAGTCAAGGGGAGACCCCGAAAAGGTGCGTTCAGGGGATACTGAGTCCTACAGTTTGCTGACCAGAGAACTTACGATGTATGGAGGAAATAAGGCTGGGAGAGATGCTCAGGTCTCTGTTTCGGGTGCCACATGCTAGGCACCTCTGCAGCACGGCAGAAATGGAAGAGACACTGGCAGTCTTTGTCTGGGCCATTGGTAATACCTGAACCACGGTCCAGACGGTTGATACTAAAAGGCCGGGCTCAGGGTTTTCCTGTGCACAAGTCTGTTTGAAATGGAAGGGAAGAGACATCATGGAGGTTGAGAGAAGAAGCCGGATAAGCTTGTAGGCCCGTTCTAGACCTCTGACTGAGAGAATAAGAATGATCACAGCAGGGCTGCTCAAATCACATCACGGAATGGACCATGTCTGTTTACTGGATGACAGGGCTCAATTGTCACCGCCACAGTCACTCCCTCATAGGACACAGATATGCCTGTCGGGGGCCAAGGTCCTGCTTTCCTAACATCGGGGATGGAGCTTCATTAGTGGGAGACCCTGTGCTAGGCTCTCCCTCTCCTGTCCCCACCGTTGAGCCTTCACCCCTGAGTGAAGGGAAGCTCTCCCACAACATCAGGGTTCAAAGCTTGACAGAGGTAGAGCCCCAGTAGGAGGTAATTCTGTATTAATTAGGATCCTGTGTTGAATATTCTCCATTCATCCAGACCCATCTCTCCCTACCTTAATAACTGTTCTCCAGACCTTCAGTCACATGGCCCTTCTCTTCTCCTCCCTTTTGCTCATTTTGCTGCACGGATCCCCATCAGGAATGGGCTCCGGGGCATCCGGGGAGCGGCGGCAATGCTGCGCCTGCTCTCAGCTTCTGCAAAATGATGGTGGAGTGGGTGGTGTGTCTGTTATAGGTCTTTAGAAAAGAATGCATTGATTTCTCTGTGGATTTTTTTAAAGGCTTTGGGACATGACTGAGGGAATGGCTAATTACTATTTATGACTGTTTCATTCGGAGCTAATTGCTGGAGCTGCTGCTGACGCCGGGGCCCTCACTGCTGCTCTGCACCGAATGTGCAAACAGTAATAAAATGGTCGATGGGGGCTGATTCTTTGCACACCACTCCTGAACCAGTCGTGTGTGTGTGTGTGTGTGTGTATGGATGAGTGTATGGATGTGTGTGCCCACACCCACAATTGCACAGAGTTCAAGGAGCCCAGGGGTAATTCCTGAAAATCCTCTATTTTCAATAGGTCATAGGTGTATGTGAGGGCCGATGTGTCGTTGTGTAATTAACCATGCTGAACACTGCCCTTATTTGAGACCTGAAACAGCTAAGGGACTTTATGCTTTTTTTCCCCCTGGCTTGACCAAATGAGCAGGGACAGTGAGTGTATGGAAAAGTTAGCTGGATTCATCAAAGTTTGATTAAAGTAAAAGGAAACATATAGAAATATTAAATGGAGACTGGAGGGGTTTCCCCCAAGTTATGCTTTGGCTTTCCTTTAATTGATTTTCCTACTTAGTGCAAACTCAAGACGGCTGCAGTTTATAGGGGGTGCGTCTCTGGATGCGGTGCAGGCAGAGCCAGCCCTGCATGCACATCTGTTCAGCAGCTTTTGGTCCGGGCAGTGAAAGATGTTCCCAATGTGTATCCCCAACCCCCAAGCACCGACCTTCCTCCACAAGTGTCTGACAGCCACGGGGAAACAGGGGCGTGGTTCGGGGAGACTGGAGAGGCGGGTGCTCTAAGTCTCTGCTATAAACTAAGGGAAATAGTCTCACAATCCAGTACCATTTCCAGACAGTGTCATTGTTTTTTCCGGGTGCCATTGTATGCTCAGGAGAGCTCCCCTATCAATCAAGAGCATATACGAGAGTCTTACTGATAACCAATTTAATGCTCGTGAAATGTTTGTTTAGTGGTAAGAGCTGCACATCTCCATGATATGTGTAACAGGGTGAATGAATAAGCAGCTATTTGGTGAAAACCACCCTTTCCTGAGTTCGGCTTCTATAAGGGCCTGGGAGAGAGATCCTGCAGGATTGTTCACATAGGGCAAGGACGGGAAAGTGCTTGGAGGTGAGACAGAAGCAGCTGTCCTACCCTGGAGGAGGAGGGAGACTGCTGATGCAGGCATTTGAGGGACATTTAAGAAAGACTGGGACTCTGCTCCTGCCTAGGTCCCCAGGACAGAGAATGTTTGGGGGTGTACTCCCAGAGATGGATCCCGAGCCCCTGGGCTCCCAGCCTGACAAAAATATCTGTTTTTCAACACTGACACAGAGGCTGAGTTGACCTCTTCAAAGGCAACCTGAGGGATCAGTAAGGTGGAGCCCAAAGGGAACCATATCAGCAGTAGCCACGGGGTTCTTGCTCATTGGAGAGTAACCCCTGGCCCCATCGTCCATGATCCTAGGACAGAGGGGGCATTTTACAATCTGAATGCAGTTGAATGTCTCTCCATCATTGAGACGGGTTTCAGAGTCAAAAATAAGTGTACTTAGAAAACTTAAGTAATGGTGATTTTTCTTTTTCTTTCTTTTTCTCTTTTCTTTCTTTTCTCTCTTTCTCTTTCTTTCTTTCTTTCTTTCTTTCTTTCTTTCTTTCTTTCTTTCTTTCTTTCTCNTTGAATGTCTCTCCATCATTGAGACGGGTTTCAGAGTCAAAAATAAGTGTACTTAGAAAACTTAAGTAATGTAATTTTTCTTTTTCTTTCTTTTTCTCTTTTCTTTCTTTTCTCTCTTTCTCTTTCTTTCTTTCTTTCTTTCTTTCTTTCTTTCTTTCTTTCTTTCTTTCTTTCTCTCTTTCTTTTTCACCTGAGTGTAATAAATTAAAAACCGTACTCACTGCACAGGTTTAGAATTCAAATAACAACAACAAGGAAATACATACACAGGCCTGGTTTAGGGTCACAGAGTAACTGAGATAATGCTTCCTCGTTGTCAGTTAGGTGCGATAATGGTTATTCTCTTTAGTTTGAATCTCACAGACCCCTTTAGAGTTTTGCACAGGATGTGAGCATTAGAAAGCTAAATAAGGCAGAGTTTCTAGTAAAGCACATTCAGACTAGTGGGGAAGACAGATATGTGCATAGAAGATCTGAATGTGATGTCATAAGCATGTAAGTACGACTTCAGAACTGAACACTTATCCTTTTTTAATTTAGTTTCTGTGGACATCTGAGTTTAAAGTACTCCTATGTGTTGAATATGTCTGCCTTTTTCCTAGGGATTAGATTCCAGTGTTGTGCTATTTTCAGATATTGTTTTTATACCTTTATTATAAAATATATATTAAAATACTTTTTTATTGTAAGCTCATTCTAAGAAAGTGTGTATTAGTTTGCTAGGTCTACTGTAACAAAGGTCCACACACTGGGTGGCTTAAACAACAAAAACCTATTGTGTCCCTGGTCTGGAGACTGGAAGTCCAAGATCGGAGCATCAGGAAGCCCATGCTGCCTCTGAAGGCTCTAGGAATGGATCTGTTCAGGCTTCTCCCCTAACTTCTGATAATTCCTTGGCTTGTGGCATCATATCTCCAATAGTCATAGGGCATTCTCCTTGATTGTGTCTAGATTTCTCTTTTTAATGAAGACATCAGTCATCTTGAGTTAGACATCCCGCCCTAGTACGACCCGATTTAACTAATTACATAATCAATGATCCTATTTCCAAATAAGGTCATTTTCTGAGGTACTGGGGATTAGGATTTCAACATATGATTTTGGGGGAAGGATGCAGTTCAACCCCAACAGAAGATGTCGTATTGATCATCTTTTATCCCTCTAGAGAACTCTCCTTTGAATTGGTTTACCACTATCCTAAGTGGGTCCAACATCTATGCCATCTTTCTGTATGAAATGCCTCACTGGCATCATTTATAAAGACCCACTGTGATGCCTATTCTAGAAAAGGTCTATAGGTAAAGAGAGGGTCTGTATTTTCCATTTTCTTGCTAGTGACTTTTGGGATGTCCATCTACATTTCTTGCAGCAACTATATGAGATTTGCCTCTCACTGTATGAGATTTGCCTAGATGGTTCTTTTCTCTCTGAGTCTTGTAGATAGTTAAAACTGGCTGCTTCCCTCTTGGGGCACTTTCATTGGCTGTTGGTGATGGTCATTGTTGGGAGCCTTGCAAGTCAAGGAGAGCTTTCACTGGTGGAGTGCATCTCTACTCTAGCGTTTCCTTTGTTCTTTCAGTAGCTCTTAGAAATTTAACATATAGGGGTGCCTGGGTGGCTCAGTCATTAAGTGTCTGCCTTCAGCTCAGGGCATGATCCCAGAGTCCTGGGATCAAGCCCTGCATTGGGGTCCCTGCTCCGCTGGGAGCCTGCTTCTTCCTCTCCCACTCTCCCTGCTCATGTTCCCTCTCTTGCTGGCTGTCTCCCTCTCTGCCAAATAAATAAATAAAATCTTTAAAAAAAGAAATTTAACATATAGGTCCAGTTATTTAGCATATGCTTCCTGCATGCTATCCCTCTAAGTGGTCCTGTCATGTAGGAAGCAAGGACAGACCACCTAGTCTTTGTCTCCTTCATGACCAGCCTGCATCTGTTCGTTGCAAACACCTGCCCATTTTAGTTAAATTCAATGCAGTCATCTCTATCTTCTTCCACATCCTGCCTCCTTTAGTCTTCTTAGGCTTAAGCCAGGCACCACATTTTGTGATTCTCCTGAAAGTCGTGAACACATTCACATTAGTCTGGATGCTCTTCTTACCTGCCCAGAGGTAATGGAGATTGTAAGCCCCACTAACATTGGAGCTGCGGGTGGTGGACTCACAGCAAATCAAAATCTCTCTCCAAAAATAGCCATCTCCACAAATTCTCACTTTCTGACATCTTTTTATATATGTGCACTCTTTTTTTGTATGTTAGCTATATTTCAATAGCAAAGTTGAACGCCTTACCTAATCGCTATTATTATAGATTCTTTATTCACAGAGTATCTTAAAATGTGTTATATTTTTGAATCTCAATAACTCTATTAGATAGGAAGGCAGGTAACAGCATCCACATTTGACAGATGAGGAAGTCGAGGTCTAGAGAGAATACGTAACTCGCCCCAGTACAAATGGCAGCTAAGTTAAAACGGGGCTGGGACTAGAAACTTGATTTTCTGATCATGTGCACACAATAAATGGTTTTCAATAAGAATCACACAGCCCTGGGAAGATGTGGTAGATGTGGGGGAAATGATAGATTGGAGGAAGGGAAATGTGAAGTTTGTTTTTTTTTTTTAAAGCACAGTTTTCCAATAAGTTGATTTGCTTTTTGTTGCATTCATGGTATTTCAAATAAGGGAGTTTATGAGGTTTCTATACTTTTTTCAAAAGGACACGGACAAAAAAAGACTAAGTAAAACGACACTCAAATACTCTTTCACTAGACCCATATTCATCAGCTCTCGTAGCCCGCTGGGGTTGACATGCATTGATGGTATGCAGTGCACTTTACCATGATGACATTTATACTGAGATAAAGAATACATTTCTTATTCCAGTTTAGCTTTTTTACAAAAGTTATCAGCATAAAAAGTACTTTAAAATTAGAGCTAATAAAGACTTTAAGAATTAAAACCCCAAGGACGTTTCCTATTCAAAAAGCTAAAGAGCTAACCAAACAAAAACAAACCATAAACATGAACTCTTCCTCCTCCTCCTCCCCCTCCCCCGCCTAAGCCCCTCTGATTTTTCTGGTTTATTTTAAGCCCACGGAGAACAAAACCCTTGCTGTTCCTTAACAAGTGAGAATGACTTGCCCAGACACACAATAAAACATTTGTGACAAGCGAGCATGCACGCCCTTAATCCAGATTTTGCTCAGCACAAGGTACTCTGGCTGCCTGATTCAACAAAGGGCCTTCTGTCCCCACTCCTTGCCAAGGCTGAATGCCAATTATCTTAAATCTGATTGCTCCTTGAACCCCACTCTTCTCGTGGATGGATGAGAGTACCACCCAGAATACGGGGACCCATTGGGCTGAACTAAGTGAGGAAATTGTTTTAAATTAGGTTTTCTTTATCCTTTGTTCTCTGAAAATGTTAGGTGTGTCCTTGCTTTGCTTCTCTTCAAGAGGAGTTCAGTCAACCCCACCCTCCAGCCCCCTTCCCTAAAACAGCTGCGTTTTCCACCTGGTGGTCCATGTTAACTTTGACCAAGATGTCCCTAGGCTAACTCAGACTTGATTCTGTTAGATATCCTCCCCAGATTCACATTATTGTAGGGTGCAGTAAGGAGCGTAGTCAATATGAAACAAAATACCCAGATATCAGCAAATTGAAGAATGCTATGGAGAGGAGGAAGGGGAAAATAAATTGAGAAGGTATTATGGAGAGGTGTTCCTTTAGAAGAGAGGACATTAAATGGCCTTTTGGCAACTTATTGATATGAAATTCCTCCCAGATCTAAAATTCTGCCTGGGTCATCCTCTATTCTCGCCACTCAATTTTTTAGAAAACTAGAATAAGTTATGTATAATTATGGAAACAATATGTTATTATAATTTTTAAAAAAGACTACAAAGGAGAAAATGAAAAACCCCACAATTTGGGGGTATATAATGCAAGATTTCTTTCTCTCTGTATCACAGACACACACACACACACACACACAATACAGTTTATTTGGTAAATTATGTATTTTAATAATAATCTGCTATGCAAATAACTTTTTAGTAACAAATATTGATTTAATATCTGGCTGGAATTTTAGACCATATTTCATACTTTATTTAAATAATCCCCTATAGTTGATCTTTTTCATTAAACTTTTTTGATTTTGCAATGGAAATCTTTAGAGCCACAATTAATTTTATGGGGAAGTAACTAGAAGAGGAATTTTTAAAGTAAAAGACAATGTAGATTTCAAAATATCTTGATGGTTATTGTGGTCCAGGAAAATTATTCCTCCTGCATTATATATCTCTTTTGAAAAGCACTCCAACCTCATGTTCTTCATGGATACTGCTACGAATGAGCAGATCTAGTCTTTTATCTTATTTGCCCCAATGCACCTTTACCAATCTGTCTTTAATTTAAGCTGTTATGCATAGAACACAAATAAGAAAATGCTTTCATGTGCTTATGCTGGAATATATTTGTGTATCCAACATGTTTCTGCCTCTGTTTTGTTTCATGATTAGTTCAGTGTTATAGTGGGGAGTCAATGCCTTATCTGCTGTGAATCCCATCGATTTGGGGGGACAGTGCATGAGACTGCTCATGAGAAAGTCTTGGGCACATTGTTTCATTTGAATTTCCTTGTGCTCTGCTTGGAAATGTTTATCTTAAAAGAAGCTAGACCTTGTTATCTCCACAGCAGTATAACAACAGAGTTATCATTCTGCTGGGACTGAGTGAAATTGTCTGGTTATTTGTAAGAGAGGACTTAAAATTATATTTTAAGTTATTTAGCTTTGGGGGACTGATGGCCATTTGAAAATTGAGTTTTTCTTTTCTCAGAGATTTTTTTTCCTGCCAGACACTGTGTTTTGTCATACAATAATCATCATCGATTTCTTAATTGTGCTCTTGATTCTTTCTTAGCAAAATAGGGCAGCAAATTTGATTGAAATCATTATAGCTAGGTTGTCTGTAGGCTTACTGTCAATACAAGCATTTTCTTCCTTCCCAGTTTTCAGCCCAAGGACAAATAATTCAGCCTCCTGAGATTGTCATTCACTGCCCCTCTCCAGCAGGCACACGCATGCACATACACACAGGATCATAAGGCCTTATCAGGAATGCTTAACCAATCTTTTGTCTTTTCCTAGTTCAAATAGCTATTTATTTTTCAGCATATAAAGAAAGAACTGTGGGTAAATATTGTTCTAGATCTGAAACAGATGTCTTAAAGTAGTGTCTCACAGCTTTTACCCTTTGCCAAATAAACCAAAGAAATAGAAAGCTAGAGCTTGAAGTTAACTATTAGCTAAGTTTAGGTACCAGAAAGCAGGTGTTTTGATTGACTATCAAAGGCATCTAATCCTCAGTACTCAACTGCTGTATTAAATAAACACATTTATCAAATTTATTAAACATTTGCACAGCAGTTTGCTAGTTACCCTTGGCTTGAGGCATCAGATAGGGCAGGACATTGTGAGATCTCACAATAAATGGGACTGAGAGAACATTTAACAGCATCATTAATAACATTATTTGTGATTTTATACACATGAAGAGATATACCCACGAGAAGAGAATCAGCTCTCACCTCAAAAACCTCAGTTCCAGATTAACCCCAGAATAAAGATAACATTTTCAGTTTTAAT
Organism: Ailuropoda melanoleuca; assembly: GCF_002007445.2. Classification (NCBI taxonomy): domain Eukaryota; kingdom Metazoa; phylum Chordata; class Mammalia; order Carnivora; family Ursidae; genus Ailuropoda; species Ailuropoda melanoleuca. The sequence goes on from NC_048222.1 coordinate 4,105,100, forward strand.
GTTTGCGAGCAAGTCTGAACCCATGCCATTCACGTTTGCTTTCTTTTTAAGGAGGAATGGGTTGTTCACGGAGATGTTCCTCTAAGGTATGGCCAAGCCCTTTACTTCTTCATTAAAAAGAGTTCTGTTCTTCACTACTTTCTCTACAGGTTGGTAACTATATCCACAAAAAAATCAGCCTGGTTTATGTGATTTATCTTTACCTTCAGAAGGAAAAGTGATGTCTTGGTGCTTTATTTGTAAATTTTAAATAGAAAGTTCTGTGTATCCCTGGGGGTTCAACCAGGAAAGCAAAATCACTACAAGTCATGTCGTATCAAAGATTTATTTTAGATCTTACGTGATTTGGGGACCTGGCAAAGAAGTTTATAGAAAGCTGTTGCCTGTGCCTCTGGGGGTGGAAACGCCATTGCCATAGGTCAGTGGAGCCCACAGTGGGACAAAAGCTGGGATAGATAAAGGATGGACTGGAATTCGTGAGCACTTGGACCCTGCGTGTGCTTCTCACTGCATCCAATCCCGACAACAAAGAGCGCACTTCGCACAAGGAGGAGGAGGAGGTAGGTGGGGCTTCCGGGAGGAGGTAGGTGGGGCTTCCGGAAGGAGCTGCAGAAACANGAATTCGTGAGCACTTGGACCCTGCGTGTGCTTCTCACTGCATCCAATCCCGACAACAAAGAGCGCACTTCGTGCAAGGAGGAGGAGGAGGTAGGTGGGGCTTCCGGAAGGAGCTGCAGAAACCGATGCTGCCCCAGGGTGATTAGATAGGCAAGCCAATCAGCAGCCTGGTGCTTGAGCTGCTGACCCTAGCCCAGCTTCAGAGCCTGATGTCCTCCTCCCTTCACTTCACATTCCAAATCCCTGTGTATTTCCGTGGGTCACCTTCACCCACAACCCCCAGAGAGGGGAATTCTAGCAAACGCTGTTCCAGTCTCATTCAGCTGACATAGTATGAAATCAGTACAAGCAGTGATAGTAAGTTTTGAGACTTATTTTCAACCTTGCCTGAAACCTCAGAGCTGAGAAGTCACCATCTTGTTTGTCGTTCACGCCAACTCATGCTTTTTCGTATTACCATTTCTTTTTATTTTTCGCGACTCCTAATTCAAATGTCCTTCCCTATGTCTTTTCACCTGGTAGATTTCCAATAATCCTATAAGGACAGCTCAAATATCTCCTATGTTGGGAGTTTTTCTTCACCCTTACAGGCAAGACTATTATTGCTGTTTTTTTTTCTTTTTCCTTCAAAATACCAAGCACTGTATGTTGTGACTAATGTTTATATTCCTGTTTGTCCCAGTAAGAAAGTTCTTTTTTGACAGGTGCTACAGCCTTCTTACCCATATGTTCTTATTGTGCAACATACATGCATTTGGCATAAATGAAAAGATAATCTCAGTTTATTATGTAAGGTGGACTGGACATGTATGTTCTATTATTATAACAAAATTTCCAACAATTACTGCACGGTCATACTTAGGAGGAAATAATACATTATCCTATCTTGATGAAATATCTTCTAAGACATCAAATAACCAGAATAAATTCATCAGAAATCTCAATTACAGAAATATTTTGCAATGTGGAGGAAAATGTAATTGAAACCAGCAGTGTGGACTGTCCCAGAAGAGGTTGTTCTAGGTTCACCTACATTCTGTGAATTCCCTGGAGGCCAGATAGCTACAGTGGCGTGCATGTTCTAGACCCAGATAATATTTTGTTTCATTTTAATAGTTCCAAAAATGCAATTTGAAGTATAATTGTAACATAACATGTCTATAAACAGTAATTATACTTTTTAATATTAAAGATGAAAAAATGTTTTGACATAAGTCTTTCCACAAAATCATTATTCTACAAAGAGACTTGGTGTTTATATAGGCCTTCAGTAATTTGTCAAAGATTTACATTTTTCAAAGTATTTAATTAATTTTAGGTCAAGGAGCTAAAATGACTTAGAAATTTTCAACAATAATCACTAATACTATTTTTATCTCTTTTACCTCTCTTTTAAAAATAGAGTTAAACAACGGGGCACCTGGGTGGCACAGCGGTTAAGCGTCTGCCTTCGGCTCAGGGAGTGATNAGAAATTTTCAACAATAATCACTAATACTATTTTTATCTCTTTTACCTCTCTTTTAAAAATAGAGTTAAACATGGGGCGCCTGGGTAGCGCAGTCGTTAAGCGTCTGCCTTCGGCTCAGGGCATGATCCCGGTGTTCCCGGATGNTGATCCCGGCGTTCCCGGATGGAGTCCCACATCGGGCTCCTCCGCTGGGAGCCTGCTTCTTCCTCTCCCTCTCCCCTGCTGTGTTCCCTCTCTCGCTGGCTGTCTCTCTGTCACATAAATAAATAAAATCTTTAAAAAAAATAGAATTAAAGAGGAAAAATAATCTTATGGAACATTCTGATTAATGAACAATTTCTGTGTTGATTAGTGTAGCAAAGTGCATCTGGAAATACGTAGTTTAGAGCTCTATGAAGGTTTTTTTAAGGATGGTTTCTTTCTTTCTTTCTTTCTTTCTTTCTTTCTTTCTTTCTTCTTTTCCTTCTTTCCTCCTCCTTCCCTTTTTCCTTCCCTTTCTCCTTCCCTCTTTTCCTTCCTTCCTTCCTTCCTTCCTTCCTTCCTTCCTTCCTTCCTTTCTCTCTCTCCCTCTCTATTTGCTTTAGTTTCACAAAAACTCAGAGCCAAATTGCATACTGTATTTCAATAATTAACTTAGTTCTGGTTCCTAGAACAGTTACCTCCTTTCTTTTCCATATAAATTTATATTTCCTTTTATATATGTTATAAACTCGTCTGTTTTCTTTCTTTCTTTCTTTCTATCTATCTATCTATCTATCCATCATCTATCTATCTACCTACCNTCTCCCTCTCTATTTGCTTTAGTTTCACAAAAACTCAGAGCCAAATTGCATACTGTATTTCAATAATTAACTTAGTTCTGGTTCCTAGAACAGTTACCTCCTTTCTTTTCCATATAAATTTATATTTCCTTTTATATATGTTATAAACTCGTCTGTTTTCTTTCTTTCTTTCTTTCTTTCTTTCTTTCTTTCTTTCTTTCTATCCATCATCTATCTATCTACCTACCTACCTACCTAACATCTATCTACCTCTACATATTTATATTAATCTGGACTCTATGAAATTTCCATATTTTTAAGCAGAAAATATTCTAATATAAATTCATATGGTAAAGTATTGGCAGTTTCATATAGTAAGCATATTGTAGACCATCTTGAGTACTGCTGCAGGCACCAATCATAAGTTTTAAAATAGGTAGTGACCTTATTGATTTTACTTGCCATAAACTAGTGTGTGGTACATTGGAATAGAGAAGGACATGATGATTTTGTGAAAACAAGACAAATAAACAACAAATTCGTTGGGAAAACCTTTTTATTAAAAAACTATGCAGTTGATACAGTCAATTCAAATAATTCTTTGGCATCATTTATTATTAAATGTAATGAGGGAGGTGAAAGTTCATTCACTCTTAGATTTTTTTTTTTATTTTTATTTTTTTTATTCGACAGAGATAGAGACAGCCAGCGAGAGAGGGAACACAAGCAGGGGGAGTGGGAGAGGAAGAAGCAGGCTCATAGCAGAAGAGCCTGATGTGGGGCTCGATCCCATAACGCCGGGATCACGCCCTGAGCCGAAGGCAGACGCTTAACCGCTGTGCCACCCAGGCGCCCCACACTCTTAGATTTTAATAAACTTAACAAAGAAAAATATATTTTTCTTTTTAATTTTGATTTCCTTCTGATGAAACTTGCCATTGTTATTACCAAAATGCATTTTTCTTCTTATCAAAGATAATAATCACACAAGGTATATGAGATGGAATGGTTAAGGTGCGAGGAATTAAGGAACCATAGTTCACTGGTGTGGTGCAAGCATAAACAATATCAATACCTTCACCGTTAATATTCTAAAGTATGGAAACACTAACTTGGTTTCTACCAATAGAAATACCATGCATGTTTAAAAAGAGAGGATGAGTTTGACAGGGTTAAATTGCTGACAAGTTGAGCAAGACTTATTAATTATTTCTTGGGTTAATATCTGTATAAGAATTTGAGAGAAAAGTATCCAATTGATGATTAAAATAGAACATTATAAACATACCATGACTCTTGCCATGTGGATGACAATATAAGGATAAATATAAGAGTAATAAAATATATTCCATAGGAATATATGGAATATGGGAAGACACAATATTATAGAGATGCCTGTTTGTATAATTTACTAGAGTAATTGAATGTAATACCAATAAAAATGCCACTCTTACATTCTGGGGACAGAAAAGGTAATTGTAAAATTTACTTGGAGGAACAAACAAGCAAATATATCTAAGGAAAACTTTAAAAAGAAGAGCTAATGGGGGGAGGGGTACATAGACCTACCAGAAGTTAAAACACACAATAAATCTTCTATAATTAAAACAGAAAGTGTATTGGTGTAGGAATGGACAGGGAAACCATCAGAAGAGAAAATCTAGAAATAGTCCTGTTTGCATATGAAATGTAGTGTCTTGATCTCCAAGTTATATTCTGCAGTAAAAGGATTCAAAGAAACCAGTGCTTCTTAAAGAAAAGGCTTATTCCAAGGCTGGGACAGGAATGATACAACATGAGTGTCAAATACTTAGCATTCCAGAAAGTTCTTTATGATACTCTATTCACTTTGGTGCATGTTTGAAATTTTCAGTAATAAAACATTCTTACAAAGTATTGTCTCAGAGAAATGGTTAAATATTCGAATGGTTTACTTGGTTTAGCTCAAATTATAACTGATTAATATTATTTTGAAATATAGTTTTTCAGGGTTGGCCTTTTGGTGGGAAAAGTTTTTGAGACAAAGATAAAGAACAATAGATTAGCTATATTCCAAAAATCAGATCCTTTCGATACTTTATATACAGTAGTTGGTGAACTTGAAGATCCTAAGGGATTTTCTTCTGATATAGAAGAATACGTGTGTCTATAAGATATTATAGAACTTGATAATGCACTTGATTATGTACTTTTTATTTGATTTATAAATACACTATAAATCAAACTGATTATGATTTTGGCATAGAACTACATGGGTGGAACAGACTAGAATTTAAGAACAGATTCAACTGTTAGAAAATTATGCTGTTCTTTGTAAAATAAAATGCTAATAACACAATATTAGGAGAACATGTATTGTGAGTTTATTTTGCAGTATCAGGGATGAGTTTCTGCTGCATCATCTATATTTTTCTAGGTGGGGAACAGCAGAGCATACTAATGAGACTGTTTGCCAGGGTTTTCAGTGAAGATCTTTAAGTAATGGAAAGAGATCCATTGATCTCTTAGAGAATCAAACCCATATAAAATTCTCTGACATTTCACAAAGACTTCTGGTTTATCTACCGTAATTGTGGGAAAAATAATATAGTAAGAGGAACACAAGCCATTTCTGAATGTTATATTTATAGATGATGACCAAATGTAATCACAGTTATCCGAGTGATTAGGAAAAAGGAGGCAGATGTTAAATATTTACCTATTCATGGGAGTCCTTAAACCGTAATAGGTGAAGCAAGTTAATCACACACACACACACACACACACACACACAACCACAAAGACTTGAGGGGAACAAACTCTATAAAATTCTTTAAAGAGATATTTTGCTAATTGAAGCTTAAGTTTTTGGTAACGACTTCCATTAAAAAGGCATCTTTCACATATCATAAAAACATTAAAATACTCTGTAAGAAGAAGTTTCAGTAACAGAGGAGATACAATAATGCCTTTTCTGAGCCTTTGCATGCTCAGACTCCTACATTTTTTTTTCCTTTCGGCCCCAACACTGCTGTGTCACTCCTCGCTTGCAATTTGAAGATTTTAGGCAAGCAGCCCCAGCTAAATAGCAGAATGACAGCTGAATGTGATTGATATGCAGAGAATCCCTGAACTAAATTTTACCTCTGCACATTCCCTTAAGTAACTGTTTGCCTCGTGTAATGGTCCAATTCTGCTACTTGCCCGTGCTCCAGGTCTGATTGGAATTCTGAGTCCCCGGTAATGAAACAACATGGCAATCCCTCAGCAAACAGTCCATGTTGCAGAATTCAGCAATTGTTTCCTATAGGCTTAGTCAGTTAAAAGCCACTCTTTTTAATAGTGGTTTCTTTTTCAATGACTTTTCTAAGGTAAGATCCCAGAAGGTAGGTGAAATTAAAAGCGCCACCACAACAAAGCTACACAAGGTGATTTCCAAAGTGTATTTTAGCTCCCAAAGTATTTTTCCTTAAGAAATCCAGCTTGCTCAGGGTAACAGGGAGTCTGGTAGTTTTAGTATTTCTCTTTTGTGTAATTGGAGGATTTATACCCCATCTTCATAGTCTTGTCCTGGGAAATAAAAGATCCTGAATTTATGTCTGCTTTTTAAGATGCAAATGTATACTGCAGGTGAGAAATTCTACCCCAAGAGTCTCTGTCCGAGCACTTAAGAATACCTCGAGGCATGGAGTAGTAAATTCAGTTTGTGGAAGTATCAGAGTGGGAGTATCAGAATGCGAGCAAAAGGAAACAACAGTGAAAAAAGAAAATTAGTAGGAAATAAAAGGAGGTACATATGAAAATGATAGGGAAAAGTAAAGGGGAAAGGAATGCTATTGTCAAACATAATACAAGTTATGTCTTGAGGGATGTGGGTAAGTCTGTGGATCACATGGAACAGGTTCTTTCCTGGCTCTGACCCCTGAGGGCTCATCCTGCAAACATAGCCTGATGAGCTTTGAGAATACCAGGTGTAGCACAGGTGATTGTTACCCCATGGTTGTATGCATTGGTTGCCTGGGGCTGCCTGTGTTCATGCATGCTGTCCCAACATAGTTATTAATAGCCTACCTCTCACTCTTAGAAGTGCCTTGATACTAAATTACATGACTAGTCTGCATGCAGCACTGCTTTTTATGTTGTGTAGTGTGTCTATATGTATGTGTAAGAAGAAAACAAATAGAATTTTCTTAACAAATCCCTGAAAACGCTGTTTTATCTTATTACTTGTTTTCACTGGGTTTCTCATGGTTTGTCACCCCATGTACCTTCAGAAGAAACGACCCAGGTAGGAAGGGGTTTGAGCCTGTAAAGCCAGTTTAACTTTGTCTCTCCTTGGCATTTTTTTTTTTTAAACCATCAACCTTGGCTCTGGAGCTGACACCATGTCTCACTGGGTTTCAGCATGTTAGCAACCATCAGTGCATTTTGGTCTACTCCTAACCTTGCTCCAATATAGATACACTTTATCCTTCCCCTTCACAAATGTCTAAGTTAATTTAACAAATATTTATTGACCACCCATTATGTTGCAAGTACAGCACTGAAGCGACTTGATAATATAGAAGGAACATTTTTCTTTTTAAAGAAACTAACACAACCAAAACAAATCCAGGCAAATTACATACAAAATAGATGGTGGCGAAGCTGGGGAGTAATAATACAGATCCCCTGTTTTCTGTTAAGAATCACAGAAGACTGATCACAAGAGGTATGCCTTGAGCAGGTGGTCATGCTCTTGCAGCCCGGTCAGGGGTCAGGGAAGTCAAGGGCACATTTAGAAGGGAAGCAAGGTGTTAGGATGAGCATACCCAAGAGAGGCAACAAGGGAGGGTACCATCAAAGACAAAGAATGCAGAGAGTGTGACTCCTACCACATCTTCTTTGGACCTCACCAATTTGTCTTGAGCAAAACCCAGACAGCTCTTGGGAGAATCCTAGGGTATTGTTGTTTTAAACTTAATCGAACTGTGACTCTAACTCCAGCTGTTGTTCCAGATGTAGTAACTTTACTGGAGTAAAGGAATACATGTTGATATCTGGTAGACAATTACTGATTAGTTGGATTTTTTTAATATTTTAGTAAAAGACCACAAAAAGCATATTGCTTTCAGTTTGCAGAACCGGAAATATACTTTTGCCATTCTCTCTTGAGGCTAACACTGGAGCATTAATCACCTCTCCATTCAAGAAGACATCATATCAAGCCCTCCACTGACATCAGGTTGATAGTTCTCAAGGTCAGGAAGTAGCAACTGTCTTGTATATTCTGGAAAGAAAGAAGCATGTATGCCAGAGGTTGAGAAATACATTCCGCTAATATTCAAGGGCCTAGCAGCTTATGGAAATATCTATGGCATGTTTTAATATCCTTTGCAAGATCAATAAAAAGTAACTACAACAGACCCTCCTAATTACCAAGAAAGAGATATAATACCAAGTGAGCCTCTTTGGGTTTTGAAGGCTACATATACTCATTTTTGGAACAATATGAAAGAATATGAATTTTGAGCATGACTAACAGCAAGAGAAGCTTTGTAACAGGCCCTACTCGTTGTGTTAGATGCTCTGTCACTTGAGCTGTATGACTCAGCCGACTCCGTGGCTCCTGGAGTGACCCTGCAAATGGATATGCTCTATGGAGCTTTTATGAAGCCCGTCTAGCTGAATCACTTTATAGGCTTCAGGTTTTAGAATGCAATCATGTCATCTTCAGTAGATAACATTTCTCCTTTTGCTAAATAGCTTCTGGCTTATCACCAGGACCTAGAAGGGGGAGGAACACTTGTCCATGGACCCCTAAGTTTCCCTGTAACACAGCAATCCACAGCAAACTGGGTATTGTGTGGGCCCACCAAGCTAGAGAGTTGGGTGTACACAGCAGTCTTCTATCATCAGCTTGAAGTGGGAAATGGGAAATGGCTCGAGCAGTCATTGAAGGCACCTACCTGTAAGTTGCATGGGAAGCAGCTCAGATTCCCGTGGCACCTAACCTTGCAACTTTGCTTTCGATCCCTCAGCAATCATGGAGGGTTTCATGGATTATTCTCTGGGATGTGTTGACTTAAGAAAGGAAAAAAGGTCCTGATTTACATATGATTCTACATGATATGCTGAATCTATCCAAAGTAGGCATTTGAAGCAATTTAGCCACATCCCAGGGAGGCCCTGAAACATAACAAAAAAGATAAGTCTTTCCAATGGCAAAATTTTTAGCATTGCACATGTTTTTGTTTTTGTTTTTCTTTGTTTTCACTTTACTTATAATGGGAGATGTCCAGATACACAGAGGTCCATGAATTCATGGGCAATAGTTATCAATTTGGCTGAATGGTAAAAATGAGGAAGGAACACAATTGGAAAATCAGAACAAGGAGCTCTAGGAAGCAAGTCTATGACTATATCTCTTCAAATGGGCACTGAGTATGGAAATATTTGTGTCCACTCTCATTGCTTACAACTAGAAACATCAATAGAAGATGTTTGGATATCTGGGACAAGAGGGCTCACTCTGTAGATGCCAGTCATTGTCTTTCCCTGATTACCCCCAGCCTTGCACAATTTTGTGAAGAAAAGCAGCCATGGGCGATGCCTGAGTGGCTCAGTCGGTTAAGCGTCTGCCTTCAGCTCGGGTCCTGATCCCAGAATCTGGGACCGAGCCCCATGATGAGCTCCCTGCTTGGCGGGGAGCCTACTTCTCCTTCTTTCTCTGTCGCCTCCCCCTGCTCATGTGCACGCGTACTCTCTCTCAGATAAATAAATGAAATCTTAAAAAAAAAAAGTAAAAGCTGCCATGGAAGCAGGCATGGAGATATGGAGATTATGCATGAACTCAGCAACATAAACATCTCTTCAACAGTGCTGTTCTGGCTCTAGGCACTGATGAATTCCCACACTGCCAACGGCAGAGATCAACCCTGAGCCCCCAGTATGGCACACCGAGGGTGAGCCAGCCATCTGTTTGCAGGTTGGTTATGTTGGATGATTTCCATCATGGAAGGAGCAACATTTCTTCTCACTAGAATAGACCCTTACTGTGGATAAGGATTTGCGTTTCCTGTTCAAAATACTGCTCCTAAGAAACTGCCTGCAGACTTAGGAATATCTTCTTCACTGTCACGATACTGCACACAGTCGGATTCAGAGCAGCTGCAAAACCACAATTCCTCAACTGTTTATGCTGATGGAATGTGGCTGTCTTACCACGTCTTCCATCACCTGCATCAGCTGAACAGTCAGAATCATGAAATGGCCTTTACATCTTTAAAGATTAGTTATAGTGCCAGCTGTTTGGGAGTAATGTCCTCGACGCTGCAGGGCATGTTCTGAATCAACAGCCTATTCATGGTGCTCTTTCTCCCCTAGCCGTTCGCAGAGGTCTGGGAATCGTGAAATGGAATGTGAGCGACTCCTTCCACTGCTACTCTTAATCATCGACCAGCAAAATTTTACCTCTTTTTCCACAATTCTGGGCTCTGCCTAGATCTCTGTCTTGAGGTTTTCGTTTTCAAGGAAGAAATGCTTTCACCAGGGGGCACATACTGTTTCCATTAAGCCAGAAGCTGAGTCTGCCACCTGGCTATTTTGGGTTACTCGTAACACTAAACCATGAGACATAAGGCTGGGACAATTGATCTCATTAAGGGGAAATTCAGTTGCTACCGCACAGCCGATACAGGAAGGAATATGTTTGCGACAAAGGACAATAAGTAATAAGTAATAAGAGGTACACCTCTTGCTACCCTGCCATGTTTTGTGATAAAAGTTCATTGTAAACTACAATCCAATTCAGTCAGGGCTGCAAATGGGGAGATACTTTAGGAGTGAAGGTTTAGATCATTCCACCCAGGAAGAAAACATGACCAGCTAAGTTGCTTTCTGAGGCCAACGAGAATAAGAAGTGGCTGTTGGAGGAAGAACATCATATATACCAAATACGATCACATGAACAACTGCAGAAATGGTGCCTCATCTAAGAGATGTCAGCAATTAATACATATTTCAACATTTACTTTACAAGATCTCGACACTGGAATGTGACTCAGCTCGAAGAGAAATGACCATCACCCAAGTGCGAATAAACTGACTTCATCTGTCCTCTTTCAGGTAGAAGGTAAACATGGTTTGGGTGTAGCTGGAATGACGTCCTGTTAGACCGCTTTTGCTATTCTCTTTATCTGCAAGTTAAATATGATTAAAAGAAGTATGTATGGTTGTCAGGCTGACAGGAATGGACTGCCCAGTTGTGGTAGGTGAATGTGGATAAGCTGCGAACACCATTTTCCAGAATCCTTTTCCTCACGTGGTTAGAGGTAAAAAGGGGTTGTGAACCAGGTTTGGACACAGCTGTTACTCCTGCGAAGCTAGTTCATTGGGCTACCATGGTGAGCAGGTGGGCGATAGCCAGCAGAGGCCAGTTGTCTTCAGTGCCCCCTGCCCCACATCCAAACCATCCTTCTGTCTGCCGTTCTGGGGTGTTGTAGCAGCCATGGGCTCACCACCGGATACCTGCCTGCAGATCCATGCAGATGGAGCTACTCAGCAGCAAAAGCTTCGCATCAACCATTCTGTGAATCCTCTTTCTTGACTCCATTTGGTGAGTGGCTATGCTTCCCTCCCCTGCTCTCCCTACAAGCTCCATGTTGCTTCATGGATGCACACATTTATGACCAGACCCTCCAACTCCGAGGTGCCTCACAGGAACCGAGTTGTTTCAGGATGTACCTGGAGCTGGGTTTTATAGCCGTGAACCCCAGTAGTTCCTCTCTACTTCTTGTCACTGCTCATGCCTTCCCTCCCCACGCCTGGGAGCCGCATGGCCAAGAACCCAGAAATTGCTGCTGAGGTTGTTTCTGTTTTAGGTGGTGAATCGAGGGGCAGCTAAATACCTCAAAAAATCCTCTATCACTCTTGTTTCAAAGTCCAACCTTCGCTTCAGCTGCCTGCCAGCTGTTTCCGGTCTGAGACTCACTCCCAGATTCCAGTTCACCTCAGCGATCAGGCTGAAGCAATTTAACGAATGTCATCTTGTTCTCCCACATGCTCCCGGAAGATTCCGCACCGTGTTCCCAAGGATGAGATAAATGCTTCACAGAGACTCTAAATAAAATGAACGTAGTTTATAATATTTAAATATTAAGATATCAAATTATTTCTTCTCGAGGAAGGTAGAGATCATTCTGTCAAAGCTCTTCTTTTCCTTCTGAAAGCATCCGTCTTTTGTATTTTGTATGAGCTCAGGCAAGCCATGTATTTTCCAAATATAGAAACCAGAGTTTCTCAGATTGGACCAGGTCCTAGGTACTAATAGGGTAAAATTAATAACAAAATGATAACAAAAATTGCCTTGTCTCCGATTAATTGTTGGAATTAGATTAATTGTTGGAGCCTGAAGCCTACCCTCCTGGAAGAATCCCAAGGTGGCTAGCCCTTTTGTACCAGGTCTCTGATGCTTCCTTTGTTACTGTATTAGTCTTCCCTGGGGTTTCTCCACGCTTTGTATTCATTGAGCTTTCATGGTCCTGGAGGCCGCCCTGAGATTCCATCTTCTCTTCAGTGCTGCTATTAGCCTGATCACAGGTGGCCTGGTCCAGCCCCCAATGGTGGTATCGAGGAAAAGCAGAAGGGCCTTCTCTTGTCCTTTATCAGCCCCCAATCAGATGCCTTTTACTCTGATTCCTGCAAAACTCCGAGTTGATGAGCTCTGTCCTTTTACTCATGTTAATCTTATTGCATACGTCCTTCTTAGCATCTTGGTACAAACCCCCTTGGGACTAATTTGGAAAACCATTTTCTTCTTGATAATCTACTGTCTGCCCCCATCTCTTCGCACCGATACCTAATTAGTATCCCTGAACAGAACTGGTCGGTACATCCTAACAGTTTTCTCAGAGTGCATTTTTTCTCCAGTTTGTTGTTGTAGAAGGGCAGTTACCCTCAATTTACTCTAGAGTCTCAGAACCAGCTGTCCAAAAGGGACTATCTTACTCTGTCCCTTCCCAAAAAGTTTTTTTTAATCCTTCAAAGATTTGTCCTCATTTTCCTAGCATGCCCTGACATATCCTGAAATGCCAATGTACTCATAACGGGCCCAGATTGAGTCCCTCCTGGTGTCCTAAATATTTATGCTCATCAAACTGTAAATCCTAACATTCCTGGCATATTACCACGGCCTTAAGAGCAACCGGGTACTGTTCCCAGCTACTTTACAATGCACTTGATAGGCTATGAAGAGAAAAAGACGGTACCTGGATGCTTATAGGAAATATATACTTAGACAATAAAATTATTTTATAATCTCATACATTGAAAATATCAATCCTTGGATTTCATTTTTCCTAGCTGATAGGATAGAAACATATCAAAATATATACTTTGTTTATTTAAGTAAAATATTCCTGTTACATAGTGATATGCACCACGATGAAATAAATGGCACCCCAGGACATGTTGGAAAAATAACTTTCTTCCCTCTGCTTTATTATGACCATTTGGAATGCTGACATTCAAGTTTTCCTCCACGGTCAGGAAAAAAAAAAAAAAGTTGTTGCCCAGCTTTAAAAATAGGGCTTTCTTCTTCTTTCTGAGGTCTACAAAAAACTTCCTTCTTTCAAGACTCATTGAAATAATCTATCAGTCACTATTAAATTTCTCCTCCATTCATTGAGTTGAGAAAGCACAGGGTCCTAAGAACTAAAATCTCCCGGTTCCCCTCTGATTCTCTAAATGCTGGGGAACTGTGGGTGCAAGTAGATTAAAAGTGGCATTATCTTAAAAGTTTCAGTAAATAATGGATCTTAAATGAAGAGTCCAGACAGAGTCATCGTGGCTTAGATGAGTCAGCCGGTACTGGGAAGCCTCTTTGGCGCAGTGGGTGGGTGAGAGCTCCAAGGTTTGTGTCTCCTTTGTACCGTCCAGGTGTTCTCTGAGTGGAAGAAGGACCTTTTTGTCCATCTTCCTTTCAGGGCTTTCTCCCCCCACCCCCCAATCGAACCACGGGTCAGACCCTCCAAATTGAGAAAGAAAACTGCTTTTCTATGGGATCATAGAATTTTCTGCACAATAGGAATACACTCGCGGAAGGGGTCAAGCCAAAACTGAAAAACCCAAATGAAGGGCTTCAGAAATATAAACTAGAAGTTGTGGGCTTTGTCACCTGCTGCCGCTCGTCCGTCTAATAATAGAGTAATTGCTAATTCATGATGGTGAGCCGAAAGGAGGACGATTATGCATGTGCCTGTACAATCGTAAGAAGTGGCACTTTGTTTCCTGTGGCTGCCACCCAACAAAGGCAGCAGTGAGAAGCGGGGTCTGGTTACCCGGGTAGCCATGGTGCTGAAGCCGGCCATCCTGGCACGGCTCCGACTGGTTGCCTTTGTCCTCACAGACTGCCAGTGCCCTCCCTGTTGAAAGGATGAATATGTGGGCCTTCACACAACATCGGGGCTTAAATTAGTTGGATACATGGGGCCTCTTGGAGCACCTGCTCCCATTCTCAAATTCCAGCCCTGTTGGGAACTATTATCTGTCTCCCTTCTCTCACTCTCCCCCTTCGTAATTATGTTTAATCCCACAGACACCTGCCTTGGCTTTGGGGGACTACTGATAAAAAGAGATGAAAAGACCTTCCTCCCCCCCATTTCTATCCAAATCTACCAAATAAACACAACAGGCCCTGGTTAATTAAACATGTCTAAGGGGAAGGTGTGAGGAAAGCCCCATGAATAAGACGGAGTGCACACTCTCCTCCGAATCTTTGGGGTCTTTTTCACCAGGCTCCGAAGTCAGAAAAATAACTAAACCGTATTTTAAACCCTCTACCCCTAAAGCTTCCAATGGTACTTCTACTGAGATCTTGTGATGTTTGTATGTTCGGTACAGTTTTATCTGAAAAGCATTATATTCCTCACTGTCCTGACTGGAAAGTAAGACGAGCCAACGACAGACTAGATCATTTGTTACTGAAACGTTGCCGTGACAGTGTCGTACCTCAACATAGGAACGTTTTCTCTTAACATGCCTTCCACCTCTCCTTTATCACCCGGATTTAAAATTAATCTTACTAAAATTACTTTACAATCGCTTTTATGTTACAAATTACTTTTACTTCGAAAATGCAGCCTTAAATCTTCGTCTGGCATCCTCCAAAATATCCGTGTCGGAAACATTTAGGAACGTTTTAGAGAACTGCTTGGCTTGTTCTGGATTTTTGTCAGCATGTGGTACAAGAACAAATAATGATTTCATTTTTAAACAGTTATGAAATGAAAGGATCCTGGGACATATGTGTTTTGGGGAAATTTCACTCAAACAGTGGAGGGGAAAGAGGTTTGGAGAGACTGGTCATGGAGGCAAAAAGATGGTAAATAATTTTAAATAAGATCTTAATATACAAAATAATTATATAACAATAGAAGTTTCCTTTCTCTTTCCACCTGGAAGGTTAAGGTAATCAAGAGAACCAGACAGAAGTCTGAAGCATGACACTAAGTTGCAGGGGATATGGCTCTCTTTTGTACTAAAAGTCTTACAGGGGCACCTGCGTAGCTCAGTTGTTAAGCATCTGCCTTTGGCTCGGGTCATGGTCCCAGAGTCCTGGGATCGAGCCCCACATCAGGCTCCCTGCTTGGTGGGAAGCCTGCTTCTCCTTCTCCCATTCCCCCCTGCTTGTGTTCCCTCTCTCGTTGTCTCTCTCTGTTGAAACGTAAATAAAAATCTTTAAAAAATTAAAGAAATAAAAGTCTTCCTGGTCACAGGTAGAAGCTGGCTTTTTTTAGTCTCCAAGTCTGTGGATAGATGCAGGTAGGGCAGAAGATCAGTTTGGACCATCCTCTTGTGTGGATGAAAGGACATATTTTTTCCTGTTTAGGACCAAAAGTAAAGGAAGAACTATCTAAACATGGAAACAAGTTTTCGGGAAAAAAAAATTGTATGGGCTAAAAAATCGTATGGGCTAAAACTTGTATGGACGTGCTGAAAAAACAAACATGCTCTGGAGGTCCCCTGGTAGAGAACCAACAATTGTCATGTAATTTTTTGAATTCAAATGTAGATTGAAAAAAAATCTTACAAACCTATGCAATTTATGCGTTGAGCTTTCCCTTCCATTGTATTTGGCCAAAATCTTAAAGTCTACGTACATCAGCAAAAATTACATAAATGGTCAAAATCTACATAAACAGCCATAATATTGCCCATGCTTTCCTGGAGGCATGTGGTTTCTAATTGGTACAAGGGAGTTCAGGAATATGTAATTCCACATGGCATGAAATTTTGGATTATCTTGGGAGGGAAACTAGAACATGTTGACAAACAAGAATATTTTATTGGAACAGGTAGAGCCTCAGACATGGGGCATTGTATTTAGGACTTGGATGATGATTTGAAGCAGTTTATGTCCCACAGTGTTATTGTTGAGTGTGAGAAACAAATAGAACTTCCATGTAGATTTATTTTTATCTGAAAATAAGAAATGAATAATGTGTGACAAGGGAAATGTACACAGCACATGAATGATTGACTCTGGAACCCCCATTCCACCCATTTGCTGAATGCCCAGAGTAGAAGGTGAGGTATCAGGAGAGAGCATCCGTCCCCACAGAGGGGATGCCCATGGTGTCTTCTTGTGTGCGTTGGCTTTCCAATTTGTGCGATGTATTGTAATTTGCATGCTCGTAGTTAATGGAGATTTTCAAGGATATTAGCCTGTTTTAACTGAACTAAATCCTTATAAAATGGGAAAGTGGCTTAAAAAGAGCCCTGAGGTATGACTCTGGGTCAAAAATAATACAGATCATGTAATTGCAGCAAAGAAGAGATGGCAGAGCTGGCACTTACTGCCTCATATGAGCTCTTCATCAACTCCTTCAGGAGGCAAAAAGAATGATATCATCAGATCTGACGAGAAATCAGTGCCCTAGAATTAATATTGTACAGAAGATTATTTGAAATACAGGTATGTATCCACGGTTAATGGTGAGCCTTGTCTTAACTGTGTATTCTGCCTTAAGATTTTAGCTAAGAAGAGTGAAGCTATCAAACTTCGCAGGATATTTTAAAATCTCATTCATTTCATTTTTATCTCATCCTTTAAAGGTTGCTATTTTTGTGTGCATATAATAGTGCATAAATGTATTAGTACATGACTAGGTCTATATGCTAAATACGTGCATTATTACATTATGTGGTCTAAGAGGCTTGCATTTGAGAGTTGGTTCTAGTCTATGCTTAGTGTGTTGTTGCCTGAGTCATATTACCTCCTTGAATATCAATTGCTTCAACTAGAAAGTGTTGCTCAGTTATCATGTCCAAGTTAATTGTTTGGGTTGGTGAAGACTTAACGAAGCCTAGCCTCAGGAATCTTTTGCCAGGGTTTTAACAAAAAGTGGAAAAAGTCCCATATGCCCTTTTCCAGAATCCTTCACCAACAGCCTCTCTCTTAAACTTCGCTTCACAAAAACAAATCCATTGTTGAGAACTCAAAACTTCAAGGAAGCCCAAAGATATCTCTGGACCCTGGCTGAAATAAAAATTGTACATGTATGGTTTCCAAGGTAGCGTTGCTACCAAAAAACATATGTATATTTAGGAAATCTGCCTGAACTTTGAGTGACCTGAAGTCTACCAGCACACATTATAGGCTGGGACATCTGGTGGTCAATAAACTTATTTATTTATTTATTTATTTATTTTACATGAAGCAGCTGCACTTGAGCAGATGACCAGGGGCTGTGCAATCAGAGTGTGAATAGCTGAATGAGTAAATCATATTAGGCTTCTTAGGCACTTGTTTAAGGGCTACATGTGCCTTTTTAATTTTCCTTTATTAAGGTTGGCCCCAAACATAGCAGTGTGAGCAGTAGGGTTATTAGTGACTTATTTGCTTCATTAAAATTTATGGCACATTTTATATCCACCATCTGGGGCAATGTCTCCCCACCTCACTGTTAAAATGTAACTTAAAACCATGCCTGGCACTGATAATTCCTGCAAAAAACACTCTATAGGTGAAATTCTTTTTTTCTAATGCCAGGATTATCCTGCCAGGAACCCAATACACAAACACCATAACAGCAAGGTCAATATTTCCAGTCCAACCACACTCAATCACTGCTGGAACACAAAGTCTTATGTTCAAGTGTTTTGCCGTAAGTTTCTTGTTTATAGGTAAAGGGGAAAAAAAAAAAGAAGGGGAGTTGTTATTTTAAAAGTTGTAAACCCTGTAGAAAAATGGAAAAAACTTAAAATGCCTTTGGCAGAATGCTGTATATCTTGACCTGCTGTGGCTTAATTCAGGGGTATTTGGGTTTAGGGGGCTGCAGATGTATTAATAATAGGATGGATTTAAAGTAAAAGGCAGATATTTAAGAGTTTGTGGACTATCAGGGCCTGCCTCATCCACAAAAATGGTTGAAGTTTTGAGAAGAATATTAGCTATGGGGTACGGGGAGGGTCCACTTCCAAGCTTAACCTCTTGTTTCTTATTCAAGTGCCTGGGATGGAAATCTATGAGATTAGACTGGAAGATTCTTGAATATACAATCTGAGATCCATTTCAGAGTGGAGCCCTTGAGATGGAAAGAAGGATATTTGGGATAACACTTTGTGGATCCACACTTGGGATATAAATTCTGTCTATTAAACAATATTTTTTTTTGTTTAAGACACACACACACACACACATACACACACACACACTACTAGAATTCTTCAACTGGATAATCATTTTCTTTGGTTTCCGAACCAAACTATTAAACTATTATCATCAAACTATTAAAATACTATGATAAAGAATTGACTCAGTCTTGTAGTGTAGTGACCTGCATATTCTTGTCCCATTCGTGCCACTTATTTGCTGGGTATTCTCTGTGTTTGTGTTTCCTTATCTGTGAATAGGGAAAAGGAATATCTTCTAATCCTCTATAGAGTTTGTAATAATCAAATAAGATCATGAATGTTAAAAATTTAGAAAAAAGCTAAAAGCATTATTAAAAAGCAAGCCATGTGTTATTTTTTTTCCAGTAAGGTAACAAAATATTTGAATAGGAAAGGATCTTCTAAGGTTACCACCCCCCTTTCCAGACGATACTTTAAAAAAATTCAAACAGATGAGATATTTTGTTAGTGTTAAAAACTCCAAAAATGGGATTCAAACCTTCTTTGGAGATTCCTGAAATGTATAGTAGCCCTTGTTGCCAGATTTTACTACTACTGGTACTTCTCCTCCTCCTCCTCCTCTTCTTCTTTTTAAAGATTTGTTTATTATTTTAGAGAGAGAGAGAGAGTTGGGGCAGGAAAGGGTAGAGAGAGAGGAAGAATCTTAAGCAGACTCCCCACTGAGCACAGAGCCCAATTCGGGGCTCCATCTCATGACCCTGAGATCATGACCTGACCTGAAATCAAGAGTCCAATGCTTAACTGACTGAGCCACTCAGGCACCCCTTTCTTACTTATAACCTTAATTTCAGATCCTTTCTTAGGGGCATATTTTATCTTTCCGTAAAGTCAAGTCACCTCACTGGAAATGGGATGAGTAGACCCTTCTGATCCAGAAGTGACTTTTGCTAAATCTCACCACGGTTTTCTCTTTTCTAAATAAAATCATATATTTAAAATTTATAATTTCTCCAAAGTGCTTTTTAAAAATCAATTAATGAAATTACTAAACTGGAACAAATCAACTTCTAAATCTATATCCAGATAAAAATACATTTCATAAGTTAGGATAAAATTAAAAAATTTTCTGGAAAACAGAAGCTGAGAAGATTTATTGGCAGCAGGCTTGATGTACGAAAAAAATCTTAAAGAGAGTTATTTAATAGAAGGAAAATGATATCCAGATAAAAATTTGGGTATACACAGTAAATTGAAATACACTAGATATAGTAAATATGTGGGTAAATTTAAAGGAATTGGTTTTAATTTTTAATCTTTTAAAAAAGACACTAATCCAAAGTAAAATGAATAACAATGGAATATTATAGCATATGTAGAAATAAGATGTGTCAACAATCTCATAAAGAATGGAAGCCAGTAATGGTTCTGATTTAATATGTGAAATAATATAAAATAATGTTACTTGAAGATAGATGGTAAAAAGAAATAAAAGGATATATTTTACACGTCTAGAGCAACTACTGAAGACAATGAAACAAACTATAATATTGTTTATAAGCAAGGAGTAGAGAAAAAATAGACTCTAAAAATGCTCTATCCAGCAGAAGGCATGGAAGAGAGACACAAGGATACAAAGTAAGTGAGGCAAATAAGAAACAGCGTATGCTAGATTTAACTCAACTCTGTTTGTAATTACATTAAATACAAATGTCTTAAATAATATAATTAAAAGGCAGGAATAGATGAATAATAAGGGAAGACCTTACTCTATGCTACCTAAACCCAGTTAAAAAAAAAATAGACTACAAGTAAAATGAAAGAAGACAGACCTTGTATATTAGTTAGCTTCCTGAGGCTGCTATAGCAAATTATCACAAACCTGGTGGCTTAAAAAAAAATAGAAATTCATTTTCTCATAGTTCTGGAGGCCACATGTTTAAGGTCAGTATCCCTGACCCAAATTCAATGTCAGCCTGGATGCCATCCCTCCAGAGGCTCTAGAAGAGAATCAGTTCTCTGCCTTGTTCAGTTTTTGGTAACTCACAACATTTATTGATTGTGGCTGCATCTCTGTAATCCTTGCCTCTGAGTTATAATGCCTTCATCTTTTCCCTGTGTGTCAAATCACCTGTCTCTCTCTCATTAGGACAACTGTGATTGCATTTAAGACTGGCCCAGATAATCAAGGATAATCTCTCTCTCTCTCTCAAGATTCTTAACTTAATTACAACTACAAAGTCTTTGTCATATAAGGTGACATTTTCTGGTTCCAGAAGTTAGTTCATGGTATCTATGGAGGCTTGGCTTGAGACACCACATAATTACAAATAAAAATAAAACTGGAATGGCTATATTAATGTAAAAAAAAGTAGATATAATAAAAAGGAAAATCACAAGGTTAATAAAGGATATTACTTAATGATAAAGAAGTCAGTATCAAAAAAGAAGTCAATATCAATAATTTATAATAACTCGGAATGTATATGCCTCTAATAAAAGTGCCTTAAAATACACAGAACAAAGTCTAACAAAAATGAAAAAAGAAATAGAAAAATACGAGTATTGTAAGAAATTTCAACAAACTTACCTCAGTAATTGGTAGACTAAGTAGGCAGAAAATAAGCAAGAGTATAAACTTTGAAAACACTATCGACAAACTTGACCTATTTAACATTTATAAAATACTCTACCCAACAGTAACTGAATACAAATTCATTTTTAATACAGTGGAGTATTTACCAAGTTGTATTATTTTGTTGGAAATAAAATTGAATTCAATAAATTTAAAAAGATTGAAATCATACAAATATGCTTTCTGACCCCAGAGAAATAAAACTAAAGGGCAAAACCATAACGATGTCAAAACAATGCATAGGCTACACACACACACACACACACACACACACACACACACACACACACACGGGAAATAGAAGTACTTTGAACTAAAAGACAAACATATTCAAATTTGTGGAATGTCACTCAACCTGTGATTAGAGGGAAAATTTTAAGATTAAATGATTAAGAAAACAAGAAGGATTTTGAACAATTACATAAGGTAATACCTTTAGAAATTAGCAAAGGAAGAACAATCAAATTCAAATTAAGCAGAAAGAAAGTAGTAATAAAGGTAAGATTAAAAAAAAATCAAAGAAATGGAATACAGAAAAAACTAGAGAAAAATCAAAGCAAGCAATGCTGGTTCTGTGAAAACATCAGTTGAAATACAGTTGAAAACCTTTTTAGAGACTAATCAAGAAAGAAAATGAAGAAGACAAAAATATCTAATATCAGGAATGAAAGGAATAATTACACAAAATACAAATATAAAAAACGTGATGCTGGAGTTTTATAAATAATCTCCTGCCAATAAATTCCACAATTTAGACAGAAAGACAAATTAATTGAAAGACACACGGAAAGAAATACATTTCTCAAATAGCCCTGTATCAACTTTATAAACTTGAATTTGTAATTTAACTTTTTCATAAAGAAAAATTTAGGCCTATATACTTTCACTGCTGAATTCTCTATGATATTTAAAGCATAAAGAATTATAATTCTACACAAATTTTTTGCAGAACATAAAAGATAATGGTAAATTTTCCAATTCATTTTATGACACTAGAATTACCCAGATAACAAAATGAGACCAAGACACTACAAGAAAACTACAGACTATTATCTGAAAAGTAAAAAGGTTAAAAAAAATCCTTAACAAAAAGTTATCAGATCATAATCAGCCATATATAAAATAATAACCTTTTATGTCCAAACAAGATTTATCCAAGAAATGTAAAGTTAACATGTGAAAATCAATCAATTTAATTCATCCTATTCACAGACTAAAACAGGGAAAAAAACACTTTGTTTCAATAGAGCCAAAAAAAGTATTTTAAAAAAATTCAATATACATTTGTGTCTTTAAAAAGCAACAATTCTCAGCAGACAAGAAATAGAAGGGAAATTTCTTAACCCGATAAGGTGCATCTATGAAAAATCCAGAGCTAACATTATATTTAACAGTAAAAGACAGAATGTCTTCACCCTAATACCAGAAACAAAGCAAGGATATTCCATTCACCACTCTCTTGCAACACTGTATTTGAGATACTTCCTAGTTCTACAGAGCAAGAAAAAGAAATAAGAGGCACCCAATTTGGAAAGGAGAAATAAAAAATTTTGTTTGTGGTGCTATTATTCTCTATTTAGAAAAATCCTAACGAATCTACAAAAAACTTCCTGGAGATATCATGTGAGAGGATACCAGTTCAGCACACAAAAGTTAATCATATGTCTATATGGTAACATGTCCAATTGGAAGTTGAAATGAAAATGAAGGCATTTAAATATATCAAAAACATGATGCATTTAGGGTTAAATTTTTTTTTTAAAGATTTTATTTATTTGACAGGGAGAGACAGTGAAAGAGGGAACACAAGCAAGAGGAGTGGGAGAGGGAGAAGCAGGCTTCCCGCCAAGCAGGGAGCCCAGTGCGGGACTCAATCTCAGGACCCTGGGACAATGACCTGAGCCGAAGGCAGATGCTTTAATGGCTGAGCCACCCAGGTACCCCTATT
The DNA here is from genome assembly GCF_002007445.2 of Ailuropoda melanoleuca. Classification (NCBI taxonomy): domain Eukaryota; kingdom Metazoa; phylum Chordata; class Mammalia; order Carnivora; family Ursidae; genus Ailuropoda; species Ailuropoda melanoleuca. Next base: position 4,128,122 of record NC_048222.1, read on the forward strand.
TAGGACTAGATTTAACAAAACTCACAGAAGATCTATACACTGAAAACTGCTGAGGAAAAATAAAGAAAATCTGAATAAATGGAATTGTGTACTTTGTTCATGCACTGAGAGTTTCAAAATTGTTATAATTTAATTTCTTTTCAGTCTTCTATAAAAATTCAAAGTAACCCCAATCAAAATCAAGGCAAATTTTTAAAATAGAAATTGGCAGACTTATTTTAAAATTTATATGAAAATACAGCAGTTTACCTATAATGTGCCCAAGTGAGATTTTCTTTGTGTTCATTCCGATTGGTGTTTACTGAGGTTTTTGAATCTGTAATTTTGTGTCTTTCATTAAATTTGGTAAATTTCTAGCCATTATTCCTTCTAATGTATTCTTTTGCTCTATCATTTCTCTCCTTTCCTCTGTTACTCCAATTATATCCTTGGTAGGGCTCTTGAGTCATCTCACAAGTTCCTGAGTGGTTGCTCATTTTTGGCCTTTTTTCTTTATATTCATCATTTCTACTGAACAGTCTTCAAACTCATGGGATCTTTCCTATGTCATCTCTTTTCTGCTGTTAATCACATCCACTGAATTTTTTATTTTAAATATGTATTTCTCAGTTCTATAATTTTCATTAGATCCTTTTTTAATAGTTTCTATTTTTCTGCTGAGATTCCTCAGTAGGAACAGATTTTCTTTTACAGTCTTGAGCATATACAATAACAGTTGTTTATGTGCCAATTCCAACATCTGGGAATAGAGTCGGTTTCTAGTCATTGTCTTTTCTATATAGAAGAGCTTATGTTTTCCTATTTCTTTCTTTCTTTCTTTTTTAAGATTTTATTTGAGAGAGAGAGAGACAGAGAGACAACATGAGCAGGAGGGAGGGGCAGGGGGAGAGGGAGAAGCAGACTCCCTGCTCAGCAGGGAGTCCAATGCAGGGCTGGATCCCAGGACCCTGGGATCATGACCTGAGCCAAAGGCAGAAGCTTAACTGACTGAGCCACCCGGGTGACTCTGTTTTCCTATTTCTTATTATGTTGAATCATTTTGGATTGTATCCTGAACATTGTAAATGACATCTCACAAAATTTTGGGCAGTTATGTTCCTCTAAAGAGTCCTGTGTTTGTTTTTGTAGGTTGTGAAGTGGTCTTAACTGAAACTGTTTTGTTTTCCTTGCAGTTCAGTTGTTTTAGTCTTTCCAGGGACGCTTGTTGTTTGCATCATATATGTGTCAGATATGTATTTGAATCATATATGTGTCATACAAGGGTCAGCCAGAGACTCAGGGACATTGTGTATGTAGAATCCAAGGTTCCCTTCTCTGACTCTTCCTATTCTGGAATTCCACCTTCCAAGGCATGTGGTTGCCCCAAATTCTGTTCTGATTCATCAACTCCATAATGTTGAGGTTTTTCTACTGAAGTTATAGCTATCCCACATTGAATACTAGGGACTACTCTCAGGGTAAAAGCTATAAAATGGGGAACTCAGTATCATTGCTGTGTTAGTTTTCTAGTATTGCCATACAAAATTACCTTAAACATGGTGGCTTAAAAAATAAACTTATTCTTTCAGTTTTAGAGGCTGGAAGTCCAAAATTTAGGGTTAGCAGGGTCTTGCTCTCTCTGAAGGCTTTAGGGGAGGATCCCTTTTTGCCTTTTCCTAGGTTTTGATGGTTGTCAGCAATTCTTTATACCCCTTGGTGTATAGACACATCATTCCAATTTCTGTCTCTATCGTCGGATGCCATTTTCCCCATGTGTCTTCTTGTCTAAATATCCCTCTTCATTCAAGGAACTTAGTCATGAAGTATGACCTCATCTGAACTTGACTGGATCTGCAAAGACCCTATTTCCAAATAAGGTCACATTTGCAAGTATGGAAATTAGAACTTGCACATATATTTTGGGAGATATAATTCTACCCACCACAATTCTCTTCTTGTGAATGTTCCTTCTCAAAGAGAGTCTTTGTCTCTTTTTGTCCACTCTCGGGTATCTTCATGAAGTTGTTTTCTACTTTTTCCAGAATTTATAGTTGTTCTCTCCAGCAGGATTGGTTTTATAGGAGCTATTGTGCCATACTTGAGGTGGAACTTCCTTCCCTCACAGCTATGTCTGTTTGTCTATCTGTCTCTATCTTTTTCTCTATCTCAGTTCTTCTATGTGTGTGCGTGTGTTCCCTCTCTCACCACCATACAAATACAAATGCCCTTGAGGCTTTAGATAGAAGATTTGTGATATCACTGGATTTAAGCCCAAATAATTCTTAGCTTCTTATTATATACTTCCTCCTCAATTACAGTTTTGTTTCATTCTTCATTTCTTTAAGAAAAAATAAATTTAAAGTGGCCAAAAAATTAAGCGAAAAGGTAGGAGACTTTCCTGTTTGTCTTATATTTTTTTGCATGACTTTTACCTCAAATTTTAAAGAGAAGGGTAGGATATAATTAAAAACACACATATTTCTTAATGACTTCATGCCTTGACTACATGCCCCTTCCCCCCTAAAATCTCCAAACTTTGAAAATTTCATGTTTGGTTTGGAACACAGAAAGAAAACTGGGCAAAAACTTTCTCTGTCTACAAATACTCATGAGTTTCATGGAATTATCTATTTGAACCTCAATTTCTACATCTACATGAGGGTTATTGTGAGGATGAAGTACAACATTTGAGTTACAGTGTGTGGCACATCCAAGCAAAAATAGATCTTGTTCACTGGAATTTGGCCTTATGTTGTCCTTCATGTCTTTTTCATACTTTCACTTTCCCTTAATATATTTTGACGGGACTTTAAGAATGACAACTTTACATACAACAAAATAACTAGTTGAGGTAAATGGAATTTATACCATACATGACTTGGACCATCTATTGGTTTTGAATGGGTTTTTCCCCTGAAAGCTGTGTTCGCAATTGCCCTTCAATCCTTTTGCTACATAGAGTAAGCCGGTGCCATGGACACAATTCTACACAGTTCTCCCCAAAAACGTTTATTCCATTTTCCTCTCAAAGACTGAGGATTTTGTGCAGCTACCTCCTCTGTAAACTCCACCTTATTGAAAGCATAGCAAGTCTTTTGTTAATTTGAGTATTCAAGCTTCATAAGTATAGGTTGACTCATTTTTTTTATCCCTAGGCACTCAGCTTTGCTGTGCCTACAATGTGGATAATAACATGTGCCTTATTCATGCTTCTGAGAAATGCAAGGAAAGTTAATTAGAAAATGTCAAGAAAGCTCTCCAAGCTCCTTAGAGGAAAGAGCATCACGTGACTACAATACATCATTAGTATAAAAATAAGACCATTCCCAATCCCACAGCTCTTAAGGGTCTTTACACATTGCTAGTGCATTTAAGAAATAAAATTATAGACTCACTGAACTGGAAAGAATCTCAAGTAGTCATATAGCCCATTCCCTGCTTCAAGAGAGACCACAGTTCTACCATCCCATATGACTTCCTAACCTATTTTTAAGACTTTTAAGGAAAAACTTTTAAGTTCCAAAACTCCATTTGATAATTTGTTTCTGCTGCTTAATATCTCTCACCTACATAAAATATTTTTTAACCTACTTTTAAGGAAATGTAATGCAATCTAATATTATTGAAGATACAGACTGGGGTTTCTTAGTCAAGAATTACTGACCTCAGTGATTTTACACAGCTAAATAAAGGATGTAAGGGAGAAGGCAGAGATGAGATTTGACCCTGAAATCAGGTCAACGTCTTGATTATAAATCTTTTATTTAAAAGAATATTCTTATAAAATTTTAAGAATCTACTTACATGGATTTGCAAAAGATGCTCATTTCCTCCATTCTGTTTTCAGTTGTGTCTACATTTATTATGTTTGTTTTTTTATAGGCTGAAAATCAGATTTTAAAAATTGGACTTGATCTAAAAAAAAAAAACAGGAAAAAATACTTGAGAGAACCTAATAAAATTACAACTTCCTCAAAAATATTTTCCTAAATATAATTGGAGTTACAGTATAATCAGAAATATTTATAGCAGGTTCATTAGGCTACCTTCTACTGCAGCTTGGGATTCAAAATAATATATGCATTGAGTAAATGGATTTATTTAAGGAAAGGATATGTTAATGCATGCTTAATTTGGAGGCATGCAGTATTTCAGGTGACATACATCTGAGAACCATTTACAATTTGAATATTTTTAATTTTCATATATTTGGAAGAAACCAGTGTTGTTCAGTCATCAAAAACTTATTTGAACGTTTCTGCCAAGCAGATAATGACCTCCCTCCCTTTATAAGATTCTTGATGTTCCCTTGCACTATGTTTGACCAATTCTCTTGGATCTGGTCCCTATCCTACTACTTTATATTTCTCTTTTCTTTGGCCAGTTTCATAATGCCTCCAAATCCCATTTTCCCTTGGATTTGTTGATCTTGAGAAATCCATAATTTAAACAAGGAGAGACGTGAAGCAGACAGTTGCAAAGAGCTTCAAAATTTATTCAACCAAGTTTAATTTGTCCAAAATTATGGACCCACTTATAGTCTTACACCAATAATTTGCACTTAGGGCTATCAGAATCTGTTTATAAGGAAAGCCATTATCATACATATTTACATAACAAACTATATTAAAGACTTAGTAACAGCTATTGCTTTTGGGTAATTTGATATAAAAAACTACAATGCTACAATATACTGCAAAATATAGAAGATTCTTGGAGTTTATATTAGCAAGATATGACATTAAATAGAGCATGTGATCTCAACTCTTTAGTTCTACACCTACTTTGGATTATAAGAGCATTTACTCAGAGGATCTGGATATATATTTCATTATTTCTGTGCCCCCACATCCCCTAGACAACACACACATTCCAGAAAGAAAGAGATGAAATAATTAAAAGTAGCCGATCAACCATAATGCGTGTGATTTCTTTGCGAGGATCTGGAACTAAATTTTTGCCCAAAAGGACATCAAAACTAAAGTCAAGCTTTTTCCAGTAGCAGTGATTTAAACAAACATGTGCTGGGACTTATATTTAGACATAAAGGTACACAGCCAGAGGTTTTATTCAGGATTACCATTAAAGAAACTCCCCTCAGGGCCTTGTAAAAGATGGTATTTGAATTATAAGTAGACATATCCCATTTTCCACATTCTGCAAGCCACTGACTAGTTCTCATTGCCTGGATTGTGGCAAGGGGGGGTGCCCTCTTTTGAATCTCTGTTGAGCCCTGTCTCTATGTAATTATGAGTTTGGAGATCATTAAAAGTCTTAAAATTTGGGGGGGTGGTACATAAGACTGCTTTTGAAGTTCTGTAGCTGCTATACAACATGTTCTCAAAAGCTTTTGATATATACATGGCTCATTAAGTAAAGGTCAAAATTGGACAATGTCCTGTTAATTTCCTTTTGCCAGAGAAATCAATATCTACATCAACATTCATTAAATTTGACAGAAGCTAAGAAAGTTAGATGTGAAATGTAAATCAATACTTATTCCTGATAGGATTAACTTGCTGTACAGAGAGTATAAAACATCAATTCTTTATACATATTGTTCAACCCAATACTCCACTTTAGCCTTAGGGAGGCTGCTTTTTTTTTGTCTTTTTAGCCTTCACCTCTAATCTGCCTTCGGGTTTTTGTTGGCTGGAGCTGAGTATTACATCCTTGAACAAATCTTACATCTTGTTAATACATATGCAATGTGATATTTCCTTTTGTATTATTAAGTTTGCAACTTGTTAAGACTAAATCATGCCCACCAGCATCATCCCAAAAATCTGGGTATTTGAAATTTCGTTTCAGAACATATTTCATTTCCCTAGAAAATGTGCAGATTAAAGAATTTCATTTTCTCCCCCTTGCACTTATCAGCAGAGCTTTTGATAGCCTATGAATTCCAGAAGAATAAGTTTGCAAAAGTTCAGTTTATTGACACAAACATCTAGGAGTTGTTTGGTTTGTTGTCGGTTCTATCTCTGAGATGCTAAACTCTGCAACTATGTAATTCCATGAACCCAGCCTTATTTTAGTTGGCATTGATGCTCATAATTATAGTTATGTGCTACTTTTTTCAAACACTTTATTTATTTATTAGAGAGAGAGAGAGAGAATGAGTGGGAGGGGCAGAGGCAGAAGCTGACTCCCTGAGGAGCAGGCAGCCCGATGTGGAACTCGATCCCAGGACCCTGGGATCATGACCTGAGTCAAAAGCAGACAATTAACCCACTGAGCCACCCAGGCACCCTGGCTATGTGCTATTGCAAGATTCTAAGATAACTTTTGAACAGAAGCATATTAAATCATGTACATTATAGTTGTGGTGTTCTGTGGATTTTGTTACATTTTGATTTTTTAATAGATTTTATTGATTTGTTTGAGAGAGAGAGAAAGAGGAAGACCAGAGGGAGAGGGGCAAGAAGACTTCAAGCTGAGCATGGAGCCTGACATGGGGCTTGATCTCACAACCCTGAAATCATGACCTGAGCTGAAATCTAGGGTTAGATGCTTAACCAACTGGGCCACCCAGGCACCCCACAATTTGATTTTTTTAATAGAAAATGTATAAATGACAGCCATTAACACCCCACCGTCCTCCAACACACACACATTCTAGCATTAGATAAGAATTTCTGGGTATGTCACATTTGTCTGGAAGTCTGAAAAAGAAATTATTGCTTTTCCTCTCCAAACAAACTTGGGTTTGCTAAATTCTCAACAGATGCCAGCGAGCACTGTACCCTGTTGGGTCCCTCTTCATCTACTTGTTCTCTGGCCATCCAGAAATTTCTCAGTAGTAACAGAACTGAGCCTGGTTGGCAATAGGAAAAAATCCAAACCAGAGAGAACTGCACTCCACGGGCCGAGTGGGCTCATCAGGAGGTGATGAGGGACATTATCTAGAAGGATTCTAACAGAAACCAAGGGGAAGCACTCAGACATGAAAATAGAGAGAAGGATGTTGATTTTTTCATGCAGAAATTAGAGCAATCATTTTGTAGAATAAATAGGTTTCCATCACTTTCCTGCTTTAAAACAATAACTTTCAAGAGAATTAAAGTAACATACGTCTCTAAGTTCTAGGTAATTTGATGCCATGTCTCCTTCTCTATACTTTTCTCCTGTCACTTCCCACATCATTCGCCATGTAGTTAAGTCTTCTTTTTGTCCCTGGACATGCCAAGGGCTACAGGTTTTACATTTGTTGTTTCTGCTGTCTGACACACTCTCTCCCTAGACCATTGCATGGCTCCCCCTCTCATTATTCTGGACTTCGCTTATGTGATGCTTCCTCACAGGCGTCTTCCCTGATCTTCACCCTAGAGAAAGTGACTCCTTCACTGAGGATGTGCCTTACACTCTTGGTGTTATTTTCTTCACGGCACATTTAGTGTATTCATATTTCTATGCCTTTTCGCTAGATTATAAACTCCAAGTGTTAGGGATTCTGTAACTAGAAAAGAGCCTGGTGTAATAAGCATTTAAATACAACCATACCGATCAATGAATGATTTCATAGAAAAAAAGCAGAACCCTTGTCTGATGGAGTTGTGGAAATGGGCTGCTGTCTGGGCCCATAAGGCAGAGATGCAGACATGAGGGACTTGAACAGGGAGCCAGGGACCGGACTTGGAGTAAAACTGAGTTCATGCATTTGTAATTCCAGTTCTGTTCACAGGTCCTACCTACGTGTCTTGGGAGGAAACTCTTCAGGGATCGGAGGTCACACTTGTTTCCTGAATCTCATTCTGTGCTTCCAATTCTTTGTTCTCCTAACAGACACCCCTGATTCCATGCTGCTTAGACACCGACAACTCCCTCACAGGCCCTCAGACCTCCCAGATGCCAGTGCAGCTTCGAGAACTTCTGCCTACCGCTACCTTCTCAGTGCTGACAAACCTCCATTGATAAGCAACACCTCCCCTCTACCTCTCCCACGACTTTCCCGCAAGATGCCCGGGAAGATCCATCTACTGGCGATGGTTACAGGTCAGTTTGGTTTTGTCCACATGATAAAGATACATGCTTTCCAAGTTCCCTGAGAGGATCAGAATTGATGTGAGAAATCCACTTTCTTTGGAGCTTTGACATCAGTGTCTCCATAAATTTCGATCTTTGAGATGAGAAGCAAGCACTTATCAACAAGACTGCTTGGTATACTAGAAAAGTCAGCAGATCTGTCATATTTATTAAAGTACTAAGAATCACCTTAGTAGAGAACTTCCAAATATCTCATATAATAAGAAACAAATCTGCTATAAAATCATGAAGCTTAAACTTCAGGTCCTTCTCTTATATCTCGGGCCCTTCCATGGCCTTGAGAAGGGGCCTAGGGTCTTAACATAGTCACATATTCATATAAAATTTGATAAAAGTATGCTATTCCATTCTGAATCCCCTTCCATCCCATTACCCTTCCTGTTGGCAGGCGTTGGGGTGGCTGTGATCATTCCCAGGGTAATCTAGCTAAGGTGGAGTTAATTAATTTATTTATTTTTAAAGATTTTATTTATTTATTTGACAGAGAGAGAGACAGCCAGCGAGAGAGGGAACACAAGCAGGGGAGTGGGAGAAGGAAGAAGCAGGCTCATAGCAGAGGAGCCTGATGTGGGGCTCGAACCCATAACGCCGAGATCACGCCCTGAGCCAAAGGCAGATGCTCAACCGCTGTGCCACCCAGGCGCCCCCTGGTGGAGTTGATTTCGGAACACATTTATGGTGGATGTACTGGGATATATTCCTGTGGTTTGTAATTGCTTTCATTATGCTGTGCATGGATTTGCGGGTGGCGTAATCCACACTGTGGTGGACTGACGGATCTGTGTTTGACATCTCAGTGACCTCCCATGGAAGTTCAGAGCTGGAGGTACGAGATGCAGGGGTTCTGATATATTTTCTGTAAAAGTTAATCATTTTCCATCGACGATGGTTCATTGTGAACTAAGAAACCACTGGGACTTGGTTTCTTCATAATCTTTGTAATATCATATCTGTTTATTAGAGAAAACTGTCCCCTTCAAAAAACACATTTGAATGATTAAATATAAGAGGATGAGAGGTTTTCCCCTTTTTGCTTGATCAAAATAGCACACTGGGCCGACTTGATTTGTGGTTTCATTATTGATGTTGGGCAAAAGAGAGGACAAAGAAGTAATGAGCTGCTGGGTGGATCTCTGATTGGGGCTTGATTAGGGAGGTGGGTGCACAGAGAGTTTTGGCCTGATGGTGCTTTGTGGCAGCGGGCTGGGGCGTCGGTTCAGCTTTGAGTTGAGCATCTCTCCATGAAGAGGCCGGCCCTCACAGCTGGTCCTCATCGGGGCTGTTCTGCCTGGGCTCTGCAGACAGTGATGAGACAGACTGCATTTTCCCTTGGCCAATTTGCCCCAAGCCAGAAGTCAGCCTGGTGTCCTGCTGCTGACCCAGGCTTTGCTCACCCTTTGGCTAATCAGAATATCTCTGCCTCTTGAGCTGTCAGGCTCACATCTCCCAAGACCATTATTTCATTAAAAACATTCTACAGGAAAACATGGTGAGGTTTTCTTTCTATTGCACTGCCCGGCTTAAGTGGCTTTGAGCCTTCAGCAAGATGCTGACATTCTCAACTCGGTAAGAAAGAGGATCACTCAGGATGAAGGATTTTACAAAATGAAAGTCTTTGTTCTTGATGCTAAGAAATCTTTGGCTTCGGGATGTGAGACACTCCAGGAAAAAAGATTTGATTCTTTCAAACAATATAATGGCCTTGCATCTTGGAGGAGACATTGGAGATGGGGAAAGAAAGTGGGTGGTGGAAAGAAGGGCACCCCATAAAACGGGGAAGGAGGCAAAAGGGCATACAAGTCTGAAGGGCTTTGGGTGAATAACAGGAGTGGACAGGATTACAGAATGTTTTTATTATTCAAATAGAGTTGGAACTAAGGTGGAAAAATTACCGACTTTTGCCAACTCCAATGCCTATTTAACAGAAACATTTCTATCTGGAACATTGTTAGGAGATACAACTTTTTAAACAAAATGAAAGAACATACTCTAAAGTAATAAGTAGTTCTTCAGTTGAAATATAAACCAAATGAGACAGAGATCCACATTCCAGGCCCATTATCGTATGGCTTTTATTTCATTTCCAATGGAAAAGCAAAGTGTAATTTTTCCCTGTTCTACCTTCTCACCTGATCCTGTGGGATAAAAAATTCTTGAAGACTAATGAGTTCTTAATGACCTGGGTACTTCTTAATTATTGAGACAACATGTATTAATAACCATCAGCCTCTCTGGATGAAAGTTTCCAACATGTGCCAAGCAAATATGCATTTTCTTCACCCTAACAAATATGGTACCGGGATTAAATAAATGGCAACAGTAAAATATGGCACAACAAACCTATTGTGCCTGTATTAGAAGGCTTTCAAGAAACATGTCTTGCTACTTTTGTGGGAATTTAGGATACCCAGGGCCAAAACAGTGGACTCTCCCTGTAAACTGTGTGTTGTACTGCTGTGTTCATCATGGGACAAAGCAGAAAATAATATGCATTTTAAAAATGGCACCACGTTTAATCCACACTGGTTGTTCTGTAACTAACAGTGACCCCCAGAACGATTGTGCTTTTGACATTGAAAAGATAGCACATACCTTTTTGTGTTTCCACCTTCCCATTCTTTGCTGTAGGGCATTTGAAATTGGATATGAGGGGAAATTGTGATGTTCTTCCCATTATTGTAAAATGAATTCTTGGAAAAGCTTGAGGGGTTCTGCTAGCAATTGTTAATGAGGCTTTATTAACCTAGGACACCACCCTGTGGAATAATAGCTTAGTAAAATAGATGTCCTCATAGGACTCACTTGTTTTATTAATAGTGCAGCAGGGAAGTATGCAAGGCTCCTGGGAATGAAAATGACCAGGTGAGTGTTGTATGTGGCTTTTCCTTCAAGACCAGCAATTCACCTCTTTCTCAAGACAGACATGGCCCCAGTTGAATATTACAATTATCAAGTCCATCCTTGTAGATTGTTTTGTGCCAGAATTGGTAGCCTTTCTTTATAATCTACTTAGTTCGCTTTAATCCTGTATCTATATATTTATTCATAGACTTTTCATTTGAGAAAAAAATGTAATTGCTACCTTTAGGAACTCAAGATCTGAAAAAGGGGGGGGGTACCGAAGACGTGCCAGTCATGATATGTTTCATCCGTTTTTGCGGGTTTCCATTGGAGACGTGGCTTTGTTTGTTTTCTGTCTTTGGAATTTTATTAAGCTCAGAGAAAGTCCAGGGAAAGAGACACGTTACTAAAAAGTGTTTGAGCGCTGGGGTAGAAGATGGCTAGACTCACCCTGGAAGCAAGCAGAGCGAAGTTAACACACAGGACACAGGTAGATGCAGCAGGATCAGGATTCACAGCCACACGGGGGCGCCAACACCAGGTGCACCTGCAAATTCTCTCTCCATATTCTTGGAGTCCTCACATGAAAGATGGCGGATGTGGCTGGAGGGTCCCAAAGAAAAGAGGCTGCCCCTCCCACTCCCCCTTGCCACCTCAAACCAGCTAAGTTGAAAGCGACAAAAATGGCCAGCAGACAGCTACCCCTCTGCCTCTTTATTGTGTCCTCCAAGACTGAATATGCCATGTGGCTCCATTTCGCTGGTGTTCTGCCCTTTGATGGGTCTGGCTTGGCCTTTGATGACTTGGGTCTTAAAATACAGCTGTGGTTGCTCTGAAGAGGCAGAGAACCCACTAACTCACAACAGCTCCATGGTAAACAAACAGACGCTGGAAGAGTGTATAACGACTTGAGGCCACTGCCATGTAGCATGAATTTGAATTGGTGACCAATTTGGATGCAGTGATTTTTTTTTCTATGTGTTTAAATATCATTTATCCTGAGAAGCGCACATTACTGCAACGAACAGGAGACCCCACTGGGACTTAATTAGAGAAGGCTGAACTGGGAAGTGACAGTTTCCATGCTGTTTTGGAGCTGTGCTCCCAGTCCTTGTTTCTATCTCCTGTAGTAATACAATTAATATCCTGTATCTAGTTTTAATAGAGGCAGTAACTCTAGTAAGACACATTATTGCTTCTTGGCCCAAAGAGAAATGTTCATATATTTCTCTTCTTGCTGTTATCTGTCAAGCCGACTGGCTTCATCTGTACCCTGAGACATTACACATTCAGGAAAGCAGTTGTTTCCATATGTCTTGGGGGAAAGCTATCATTTTTCAGAAAGGCATGAGGTGCATGGAACATTTTTCGTACTTGCTTTCCCTCTGCATATATCAGGTGGTAGCCATTATAACATTCCCAATACATACCACTGATGTGAGAACTGGAACTTCTATAACCTACAGTTTGTATTTATTTCATTGGGAGACAGAGTTATAAAGCTGCTTCCTGACATAGAGCAACAGCTGGGAAGCATCTGTCCACCGTCTTATGAAAGAATTCAATGGGAGCAAGAAAATATTGTTTAAGGACTGCTACTAGGACATGAAACAATCATCCGAGAAGTAAATCAATGAAAACATTTTAAGTATGCTATCTTTAATTTATTTGCCAAGAGTAGAGAATGAGGATTATATCACACTTATTTTGAAACAATGTTTTAATTATACTTTGTTTTCTCCAGGCTACTTCCATATCTATCATTCACGATCCTGGCTCAATATGCTAATAATTTATGAAGCCCATTTTTTTGTTGGCTTGTTTTTGTTTTGTGAGTTTTTTTGGTTTTTGTTTTGTTTTGTTTTGTTTGAGAGAGAGAGAGAGAGAGAGAGAACACTATCACCTGCCAGTGGGGGTGGGGAGGGGCAGAGGGAGAGAGAGAATCCCAAGCAGGCTCCATGCCCAGTGAAGACCCCAATGTGGGGCTTGACCCCATGGCTCTGAGATCATGACCTCAGCTGAAATCAAGAGTCAGACACTTAACTTACTGAACCACCCAGACAACACGTGGCTCACTTGGAGCACAACAGCCTTGGTGCTAGGTGATAAAGAATTCCTTTGTTTTATCCTATGTTAACAACAGACTATTTATAATATAAGTGTTTCCTGTATCTTTTTTTAATAGGAATTTTTTTTTTGAAGTTTTAGGTTTACAGAAGTACTGAACCAGGAGTGAAGAGTTCCTGTATACCTTCTCACTACCACCCCAACCCACAGTTTCTCCTATAATTAACATCTAATGTGGTACATTTATTGCAGTTGATGAGCAAATATTGATAGGTTAGTATTAACTAAAGTTCATAATTTACACAAGGGTTCATTCAATGTTGTACGTTCTGTAGGTTTTGATAAATGTATAATGGCATCTATCTACCATTAAAGTATCACACAGAATAATTTCACCACCCTAAAAATCCCCTTCACCTCTCCTATGCTTTATTCCTCTCCCCCTTCCTGAGAACCCTGGATGACTATTGATTTTTTTACTGTCTGCATAGTTTTGTCTTTGTTAAAATGTTATACAATTGGAATCACAGTACAAAGCTTTTCTAGATTGACTTCTTTGACTTAGCGATATGCATTTACATTTCCTCTATTTCTTTCTGTGGCTTGATTATTTGTTTGTATCATTGAGTAGTAGTCCATTTCATGGACCACAATTTGCTTATTCATTCACTGATTGAAGTTTACCAACTTTTAGCAATTATGAGTATATCCACCATAAACATTTGTGTGCAGGTTTTCGTATGGATGTAGGTTTTCAACACATTTGAGTAAATACCAGCTAGCAAAATTGCTGGATTTTGTGATCCACACATGTCTGGTTTCATAAAAAATTGCCAAACTGTCTTCCAAAGTGGCTGTGCCATTTTGCATTCTCAACAGCAATGAATAGGGGAGTTCCTGTCATTCCTCATCTTTGTCTATGTTTGCTGCTGTCAGTGTTTTGGATTTTGGCCATTATTCTAAGGGGTGTGTAGCAGTATCTCATTTTTTGTTTTAATTTGCATTCCCTGGATGACATATGATGTTAAGCATCTTTTTATATGCTTATTTTCTATCATACATCTTCTTTGGTGAGGTGTTCAGATCTTTTTTGCTCATTTTTAAATTGAATTGTTCATTTTCTTTCTTTTCAATTTTTTTTTAAAGATTTTATTTAATTATTTGACAGAGAGAGAGACAGCCAGCGAGAGAGGGAACACAAGCAGGGGGAGTGGGAGAGGAAGAAGCAGGCTCCTAGCGGAGGAGCCCGATGTAGGGCTCAGGCTCCCCTGAATTGTTCATTTCCTTATTATTGAGTTTGAAGAGTTCCTTGTATATTATGGGTATCAGTCCTTTATCAATTAGTGTTTTGCAAATATTTTTCCCCAGTGTATGGCTTGTCTTTTGATTCTCTTAGTGATTTACTCTTTCATTTAATTTATACAATACTGCTTCTTCTAAGAATATCATGAACATAAGCACTTATGCTTATAATGTTGATTTTTAACCTGTAAGTTCTAAAGAAACATAGGTTTCCATTTTCTACAGGTAGCATGGGGAAAAAAAAATCTCCAAAAAGTTTTGGAATTTAAATGTGCAAAAACTAAGAAACATGAAATTTTTGAGAAACAGAAAAAAGATTAGTGTGGCTGGAACATAAAATAAAACAAAGGAAGAGGCACATGAGAAGGTGGTTGAAGTTATTGAAGGAATTTAAGTGTGTGTGTGTGTGCGCGTGCACACGCACATGTGGGCAGTGAGCAGGATCAGGGAAAATAATTCCTGTTTGAAAAACCATCAGGGTAGGAGTGCCTGGGTGACTCAGTGGGTTAAGCATCTGACTATTAGTTTTAGCTCAGGCCATGACTTCAGGGTTGTGAGTTCAAGTCCTGCATTGGGCTCTGTGCTGGACATGGAGTCTGCTTAAGATTCTCTCTCTCCTTCTTCCTCTGCCTCTTCTCCCACTTGTGGGCTTGCTTTCTCTGTCTCAAAAAAAAAAAAAACAAAACAAAACAGGATAAATTGTTGAGAATGGATTTGGGCTTGGTGGGACAAAGTTGATGTGGGGTTAAACAGTCAGGAAGCTATTGCTATAGTCTGGACAAGAGATGCTGGTAGCTTGAAGTTGCATGCGGGTCTGAGATTTTAAAAAGATATTTTGGGGTTAAAGCGGATGTAAGTTATTGATTAATTATATTTTCTTGGGAGTAGTTAAGGAGAAGAAGGTGTTTAGGATACTTTTAGTTGCTTGGATCATACAACTTGGTGAATAATGGTGCTATTTATTGAGCTAGGGAATCATGAAGGGAGATGAAATCTGACAAAGAAGATGATGAATTTTGAGTGTGTTAATGTTGAAGTATCTGAAAAAAATAACTGAAGATGTCAAGTAGACAACTGCATGTATAGCTCGAGTTAGGAAATTCTGAGCTGATGATATAAATATTGAGTCACCAGTCATAAATATATGACTAATATAGAAGATTAGATCACTGTTCACAAAACACTTACTTCCTTCCCTCTAACTCCGTGAAAGAAATTTACTTCCTGTTTCCGGGCTTCAGGCTTGCCGTGTGACTTGTTTTGGCCAATGGCATGTTAGCAAATGTGACATAGTCAGTGCCTTGAAATGTGGTTATGCAACTGGGCTCTCCATATTGTGCTAGAGCCTTTCACCAGCTTCCATGAGCTGCTGGTCTGAGGAATACAAAAGACATGAGCAGATCTGGGCCTAACCTGCAGCTTGAGGACAAACCAAGTCAAGTCCAGCCCAAGTCGGCTGGAGTCTAACTGAGCCACAGATGCATTGGCAAGATGTATGTCATGGCTATCTTATTGTTATGTTTTGTGCCGTAGTAGCTATCCGAGACAATGAGCCAATTAAGGGGTTACTAAAAGGTAAGATGGGAAAGGGACCAGGGTCAGATCTTGAGAAATGTCACTAAAGATTGGGTATTGGAGGAGTGGCCAGAGGAAAAAGGGAAAAATCAAGAGCACATAATAGCATGGAAGTCAAAGATGTAGGTAGGGATTAGTCAAGGGTGGGGCGGAGGGGATAAACCTACTGTAAATTCAAAGCTTATTCAACAGATTGAAATGCAAGAGCCTCCCAGTGGTGAGAAAGGAAAGAATAGGAATGGGAGCTACAGAGTCTTTGTAAGATGAAAATATAGAAGCAGGTGGAGAGAGAGAGAAAACAAGAGCACAGGAAGAAAAGGCTTAATCACCAGCACAAAGCATCCAAGAATTTTGTGGGGGATGGAATGTGGATCACAGGCTGCAAGATTGGCATTATAGAGCTGGAGGAACTCTCTTTTGGTGGGAATGAGGTTTAACTATAGGAAGGTGAGGAAATTCCAGTTGTTAGCCTCAAATTTTACTTAGAAATGCTGTATAAACTTGATGCCATCTTCTGAGAATGAGTAAGGCAGTAGGGGGTGCAGAGGCTTCTGAGTGGGAAGACAGAGGCCATTTTACATTGGGCAAGAGGGTTAACTTGCAATGAATGTGAAAAACCCGTCTGTACTTGCCAGTTTTCTCTTGAAGTCTTGAAAATTTTTGTTTTATTTGTTTGTATGTGTTTTAATCAAAGAAGCATGATGAACCCGCTTTTATATGAGTGAAAAATATCTGTATTAAATCTAAGTGGGATGCTTTTTTTTTCTCTTCCTTTCTGTCTTCCCTTATCAGTTATTTAGCATTGCAAATAAGCACATACTCAACCTTGAGTTGGAAACTTGGCTCTTCTTCCCCTTTCATTATGGAGTACTCATTCCAAATTCCAAATTTCAAACTCACAGAACAGACAAATGAAGCTTACATAGGTAGATTTGCAAAGAATAAAAGGTGATGGAAGAGGAAGAGGGAAATTCCATCATTAATACTCTGGGTCATCTTTGTAGCACTGAGTTTTAACCTTGAAACTCTTCCAAGATTTCCTTTTCATGAGCTTTATGGCCAATTGCCTCCAGATAGGCACACTTCTTTCTACAAATATCCTTTTAAATTTGACACCCGGGCCATATGTTATGCTGTTTCGCTCTGATTTTCAGGCAGAATTCTTCCCAATCTACATTTAATTATGTGGAACATTTGGCTTTGCTGAAGTCTGACAACTCTACCAGAATCCCCTGGAATTCATTTTGTCTCCCAGATCAGAGGAAGCCTGGATGTTAATTAAGTAGGACTGCAGTTTACCAGGTAGTTACTCAGAGTATCTAAAGACATGTTCCGGGCCATTGTTGGGAGGTAATTTACCCCATTCCGACTCCACTTACTATGAAGAACTTTGCTACAGAAGAAAATATGGCTTGCTTTGGCAAGTTATTGGCAACTTTTCTTCTTTTAAAAGGTGAGGGTCAAGGCAGCTCTGCCTGATTGATTGGCTAAGGGAGATGTCATACAGGGTTTGCTTGTGAAAATTATTTTGGGCTATAGCCATGGGTCTGAGGCACAGAGAAGATTACCTGGCTTTCTTTATTTCTGTTGTCTCCCGTTGCTTTGGTACCGTAGTGGATACTCTGCTATGCTACCAAGATCCACTTTTGAGCTGTGAGGTGTTCATTTCCCCAGTGGCTGAAGAACGGTGCCTATTGACAGTTCATAGCTGACTCCTACCCCCAAGAATTTCCTTCAGCTAAAAGAAGCAGTTTTGCTTAGTATTACACCCTCACTCAGGAGACAGGCCACATTCAATAACTGGTCTACATAGGACTATAATTCTGGGCCCCCTTGCCTCTGGTAGGAGCATCTCTGTAGGACTATCTCAGCTTTGGAGCTTCCTGTGAGTTCACATGAGGCCTCTGTTATAAAGACACCCAAGGGCAACTCCTGCCCCTGGGCAATCCTGATTCCCTCTTTTTGTTACAGGTGTTTCTGAGAGCATACCCCAGGCAGCCATCTGCATGCAAATCTCTATTTAAGTGTTAGTTTCTCAAGAAACCAATGGAAGGCACTTTGTGCTAGGAGTGGTCCTAAGAAACAGACTCTAAAAGAAATCCTGGAGCTGGATCATCTGCCAGCTTCCCAAAGACAGGGACTCCATTACCCCAGGTCAAGAAAATACTGACAACCCCTGGGAAGTAGTGGTATATTACAAAAACTCCCACCTGTGGGGAACTGGGGAACTGGAATGGGATACCAATGGAAGGGATGTGTGGACATGTAAAATACCCAGGCATCTGAGAGGTTCCAGGAAAGTAGAAATGATAAGATCAGATGGCAGTGACGAGGGGCTAGCAATGCACTGAAGAAGAAAAAATGAAGGAGGTTAGTTAGTTTAAAACCAAGAGTGATACACACTCAAGTGTGTGTGTGTGTGTGTGTGTGTGTGTGTGTGTGTGTGTATAACACTCCCCAAAATTGATTTCTATGAGAACAAACAAAGCAAAAAGTGATAACTAGATGACTTACTTGCCAATATATAAAAAAGTTTCTCATCTTCTGCAGAAAGAGGAAGGAAAATTCAGGATGCAGTTATGAAAGTAGCTGTGTCCTAGAGAAAGTTGAATTCTAAATCCCAAGAAGTCTGCTGTGCCAAGCTGAGGGTCCTGATGGCAGGAACAGCAACCTGAGAGTTGGGGTAGGAATATATGGCTCAATACACTCAAACTCCCAAATCTTTAGATCCTTCTGAATCCTCTGGACCTGCAGAAGTGGCCCATTTCTTCTCACTCAAGACTAGTCCCTCTCCCTCTTTGCTTGAACACAACGTAGAGATTTCTGCTTTTCCAGACAAGGTGTATCCCTCTCAGGATCTGCCTATACAGTTCCTCTTGGAACTAAGGTTAAGTGAAACATTAAGTGAAATGCTGACCTGCAAAGTGCTCTATACTCTGAAGGGACTGCAGGATGGAACTAGCACATACCAGGATGAGCCAGGAGAAAGCATACAGGATTGTATTCTGCGAGTACTCGATCAAAGTGAGCACTGTCCCTTGGGACAGGGGTCCCAGGAGATAGTGCTAACACGCTACCAGAATGGCTTTGGGAATTCAAGAAAGCAATGGCCTAAGGAAGTAACATGAAAGTGCAGTGCTGCCATGGCAGGCAGTGAAAGAGATCAAAAGCCACTCAGTAGAAGGCATTCCAGAATGTGCATAGCGTATAAGACCAGAAATACCATCGGCTGACTACGCTCCATGGAAGTCCCATGGTATACTCCATTCCCAAAGCAACAAGGAATGAGCTTCTGAGAGAAGCATCACATCATCGAGAAGCCCAGTGGTGGCTATCCATGGGGCCAGTATAATAGGAGGTATTGTTAAAAAGCTAGGTTCCCCGATAGCAACGGAGATGGTAAGGTGCTGCAGTGAGAGCCCAGGTGGCATCATTTAACTACTATAAGTGAGGCCGGCACGATTATCATAAAGAGCAGTGAGTTTGGAATGACTGCTGTGGAAAAGAGACCTGCAGAAAAATACAGAGATGATTATTTGAACATAGACTTTCTGAGGGCAAAATAGATGGTCAGCCAGCATGAGTATTGTTCAGTATATAGCCAGAAGAGATTTAAAAAGGTGGTCAGGAGACTGAGGGCAACCATTCTGAAAAGAAGCCAATCTCCCTTGCCTTCTGTAACTTAGCCAGTTTTTAAATCCAGAGCCCACAGTCTGAAGCAGAGGCCAGATTCCCAGGAGGAGGGATCCCTGCAAAATCTCAGCTTATAAATACAGGACTTGTCGCTCCAGATCTTCCCCCAAGGGTAGGTATGGCCATATCCTCATGTAACCATACACTGAGGAAAGGCAAATACCTTGAGAAATGGCAGACTTTGAGTGGGGGTGGGTAATTAGTGGAGTCCTGGTTCAAGTTCAGGTTCAGGTCATAAGAAGTGCACTGGGTTCAGAGACATGCCATACCTCATGTTTGTTTTCCCAAATTTATAACAGGCATGTTCATATTTGGGAACCATCATGTTGATTTCTTGGTCTGTGGGGTAAGAGCTGCCATAGTGGCAATCTGAAGGCCAATCTGAAGTTCTAAAACTATCCCTTTTGGCCTCCCCAAGTCAAGAAAGTAATACAAAACTGCATTACACATTGGCAGACATTCTTGCCACACTTAGTGACCTAAGGAATTTGACAGTTGTAGCCTCCATCATATTCACATTTAATTCACTTACAAAAACCTGAACGATCTTGGAAGATCATGGTCAACTACCATCACTCAAACAATCGGCCCATTTGCAGCTGGCCAGATGTGGTATATTTATTAGGTGTATATCACACCTGTCACCACCAGGAAGGAAAGGTGATGCTTCACAGGCCTCTTCAAGTTAAGTAACATATTTCAACTTTAGGTGACTTCCTCAACCACTTTACCAGAAAGGGAACCAAAGTTTCCAACTTGGGTGGACGCTTGAGTAGGAAAAGTTTCTGCATCAGGCCCAAGCTATGGTATAGAGAGCCGTACATGTGGGCAATAGAACTCAGAAAACCTCAAGGCGTTAGAGATATCTGTTCTGGGAAGAATAAAAAACACCAAGTGGAGTTTCCAGGAAAATCACAACGTGGATTCAAGATCCACCAAATAATGGGCCCAACAGTCATCGATCTTAAAATGGAAGATGTTAAAATCTCCTAGGACAGATATCTCTAATTCAAGACTGGGCACAAGCAAGCAAAAGGGGTGTAAGTAAGCTATACCAGCAGGTCACATTCTCTATGGCACGCCCCATGGTGGCATGGGCACCTCCTTCTCAGCTATGGCCACATGCAGGCTCTCTGACAACCAGGTGAGGGAGGAGAGCAAGACCAAGCTTGAGTCACAAACGGGTTTACTTGGTATGTGAACTCGAGCCCCAGATAGACTGCTTCTGCACGAAAGCTCCACTCAGAGATGGACCGGGAAGACTACAGTGAATAGAAAAGCTTCGGACAGCTTATCAGGTCATTGCTTTTCATAGAAAGAGAGGTGCTATGAGGCTGGTGTATACATGGATTGACAGGGAGTGAGGAATGGTTTCATTAGTTGATCAGAATCCTTGAACGAGATAGACCACGGACAGGAAAATCTGAGGAAGGGGTGTGTGTGTGGGTCTATGGAAGAGGGGCAGCATGTGTGAAAATGTTTGGATTACAGGATAACACGCACCAGAGATCCGCCACCATGAGAGAGGCGCTGTGCAAGCTAGTGGACGACCTGATTCAGCCAGCTGATAGCAGGCAGATTTTCTCACCGGATCTGCAAATGTTGGCACATAAGTGCATAAACTGAGTACTTCAGGGCAGTAGAGATAAAAAGGGTGTGCGTGAGCCCAACAACATGGATTTCCCCTCATTAAGGCTGTTCTAGTTAATCCTATTGTGGAATGTTCCACAGTTCTGCAATTTTGAGCCCCTAATATGACATCATCTATTGAGGAGAGTAACCAACCACTTGGTGGCAAGTTGATTATTCTAGACCCCTTCCATCTTGGAAGGAGAAGTGTTTCATCTTGACTGGAATGGTTACATATGCTAAATAAGGATTTCTCTTACTACTCATAGGCCTTTGGCACCACTGTTTGTTACGGCCCTGGAAGGGGTCCTTGACTCCAACCATCAGGAAGACACAGGGCTGCTGCTGCACAAGGGGGGTCGGCAGGAATAAGTTTGGCATCGAGACCGTCTACAGGAGCATCTCGGCACATCCTGCAGTTTTGAAAATCGATGGACAGGGCAGTAGCCATGCTGAGGAGGACATGGTGATGAGAGACATAGAGCCCCCCCCACACACACCTTGGATGACAGTCTGGATCATCCCATGAAATAAGCGACTTCAGACCAGCAGAGGTGTTCATTAAGGGTGAGGAGAATCTAGAATGAGTGGCAGAAGAGGGAGAGGATGTGTTTTAGTCATGGCCCCGAGATCAGCTGCAACAGCAGGGACTTCGTTTAATTCTACTAAACTCCCTCTTGTAACAATTTCCAGGAAAAGAGACGGATGTATATCGTGGAGGAGTGATTTCAAGATGCATTCAACCTATACAAAGCAAGTTGGTCCAAGAGGCACAGGGGTGCACTGAGTGATCGTTGTCTGCCAATGGGTATATGACTGAACCACACATTTTCCTTGGTGCCGGCAGTGTTGTCTGCAGACTGTTCATCTGTAAGTTCCTCTCAGGAATTGCCTTAGGTCTGAAGAGAGCAGACTCGTCCCTCCCAGGAACACTTTATACCCAATGACCGCTCAGTGCAAAGTCCCTACCCCCTCAATCTGGGCCATCTCTAAAGGGCCATCTCAGGTATAGTGCTACCTGTGGGATCAAGTGAGGACTCTGATTTGGCTGCACCATATTTATCTTTGCTTCTGCCTAATCCTTCCGATCCCACTCCCTTGTAGGTGTTATTCCCAATCCCATGTGCCAATAAACCCATCATCTTATTTCCAAGTGTATTTCCTAAGGAAACTGACTTAAAACAAACGCTGGATCTTCAAAGGCCACTGATGATTCATTTTTTTCTGGTTGCTCTTTTTTATCTTGTGATTTATACTGTGGTTTTCCCACAACAATCATTCGCTCTGGATGGGTGAAGGCACAGTTGTTTTTTTCCAGGCTCTTTTCAGTAAATATTTCTAATATTAACTTCTATTGTTTGGTTGAGTGCTAGTACTTCATTCTTGAAATAGAGATTCGTAGGTATGGTTCCTGTTACTTGGTCACTTCTTCCAGAAAATCTGTGCCTAGGGGCGCCTGGGTGGCACAGCGGTTGGGCGTCTGCCTTCGGCTCAGGGCGTGATCCCCGCGTTGCGGGATCGAGCCCCACATCAGGCTCCTCCGCTATGAGCCTGCTTCTTCCTCTCCCACTCCCCCTGCTTGTGTTCCCTCTCTCTCTGGCTGTCTCTATCTCTGTCGAATAAATAAATAAAATTAAAAAAAAAAAAAAACCAGAAAATCTGTGCCTAAAGTTTGGAAACCATTACCAGGTCATCTTGGTGGCAGAGGCTTGAGCAAAGTGGAGACTCAACCGAGAAGCAAATAACTGGCAGAATAGAGATTTTAAAAAATCAACAAAATCCAAACTGTAAACATTTAGCGGAAAAAAAGAACCGCAACCCATTTCTACACATCAATATTCTTTTTTTTTTTTTCCCCTCAACACTATGCTGCCAAAAGGCTAATAGAAATATTAGAACACTTTCCTGGGTTGTTTACTGCAGTGAAGAAAACACTGATTAGCTTCCTGCTAATGAAGAGCTATAAAATAATATATTAACACAGCACCAAATAAATACCATTTCCCTTGTCATCAATTACCGTTCGAGTCAATTTAATCCTGATTTTCATTTTCATACCTAAGTAGTTTGTTTCTGTGTTTTAATAGCTAGGACAATTCTGTGAAGTAGGTTTCTTGGTAGCTTTCTAATTTTAAATGTTAACCTTTCTAAATGTCTTCAACACTTCGCCTCAAACTGACAAAACACCAAAAGGTCACTAAACGCACCAGGACTGTGTCTTTTCTACCCTAGAGTATCTTTCCTAGGGAGTTCAATATTCAGCATCTCTTTTTCCTTGTTTGATGATCAGAAGGGGAAAATACCATAGATTCTGGGGACAATGTCGTGGTTTTTTTTCTTCCCTCTTTGTTCCGTCCAGCGGTAGTCAGATGGGATCTCAGCATCTCATCTCCGTACTGCTCTGGGAGGGCCTGACTTCAAGCCTAATGCATGGCTTTGCATGCAACCTTCTTTTTCCTTTTCTATTTCTCATATCCCTCACTACTGTGCTTTCTTATAAAGAGCTAATTAACGTTCTTTCCATTACGTATGTGGAGGGTATTTTTAAACACCTATGAGCAGCTCTTTCTTAAATTGGCTAAACCTTTCTCTTCTTTAAATTTATATTTTTAATATGGTTTTGTTCCATGGATTTCTCAAATAAGATTTTCAGATTTGTTATTTCCCGTGGCGGGGGAGAACCTGGTACGTAGAATGATGCTGTGGCAGATGGAACAGGGCCAGGCTATAGTAAGCATGTATGATGTGAAGAGCCTTTCAGGGAGTTGACCTTTGGTTCGCGGGCATCAGGGTCACCTACCCATTGTTCCCTATTTTAGCAATGACAGCTTACTTGATTTACGAAGGCAGGCTGTTGGTTTGATGTGAATGGCTCCTGTTCCATACTCATATGCTCCTCTACTCATAAACTCAATAGTTAGAAATTAAAATCAAAAAACAAAATAGGACAAAAGGCACAGTGTGCCTGACCATCTATAAAGGGTATAATTTATTCTAACCAGGATTGACCTTCTTTGGTGTAAATCATCCATTTCTCTGCCCCCACCACCCTTACTCTTTGGGGTGGTATTAATTAAGAGCCATTGATTTTCTCCTAATGTCAACTCACCCATTCTTCCAGCTACCCTGCTAATCCACTCATTCGTATTTAGCAAAGGCATTCACTGCAGATGCTACCTCTTTCTATTAATCTTTCTTCCTCTCCCCGAGTCTTTCTTCTCCATTCAGAAGAGTCTGTCCTTGACCCACTAGCTTCCTTCCCTTTCTCCACATCTCTTTGTGGCCTCTTTTGGCTGAATGCTTTACTGACAATGACTACATTGACAATTCTGAAACCTCTCTGTCCACCTCTAACCTCTGTCCCAATATATAGCTTCTCTGTCAATCAGAGGCCCCCTCTGGGCATTCACATGCATGCCCAATCTATCTGAGAATGAAAGAATCTTTCATTTTGTCCCTCTTCCATTCCATCATTTAGAATCACCTCAGGCATCACACTTC
The DNA here is from genome assembly GCF_002007445.2 of Ailuropoda melanoleuca. NCBI lineage: Eukaryota > Metazoa > Chordata > Mammalia > Carnivora > Ursidae > Ailuropoda > Ailuropoda melanoleuca. Next base: position 4,152,755 of record NC_048222.1, read on the forward strand.
TAAAGCCTGAATATGCATTTTGATGCATGTCAAGATCAAGATGTATCTTTAAAGACAGACAGTGCTGTGGTCAGAGGCCCTTGGCTGAGAGGCATTGCAGCTCAAAGATGTCAGATTGCAGGAGAAAGCCTGGATACGTGACGACAAGGCCTGGGAGGTGACACAGGAGTGAAGTGTCCTCCTCCCCACGAGCCGAGCATCTTCACTTAGCAGCTTCCTGAGAGGTGATGAAACTTGGGATGGAGCACAGATTCAGGCCAAAGGAACTCAAAAAAGTGGATTTGGAAACCAGACTGTCAGGGAGTGAATTTAAAGTGGAAGATAGGTCTCCCCAGGTGGCCAGATCAGTTATTTCCTCTGGTCAAGAAGAAGCTGCTGGGTAAATGGGTTCGGTAGAAAATGAGTCAGAGCTCTGAAGGTTGCCTGATTGATCGAGAACCTGAAGACAATCCCTTGGTGTATAGATTCTCCTGGGAGGAGAGTACTCCCACCTAGTAAACTGGAGTCAGGGCTGAACCTGGGGCTCAAGCCCCAAGCTCACTTCTTGTAGTGAGTTATTTCTTCAGGCGGTCATTTATGTCGATTTTGTTCTAATTTCCATTTCAGGGAGTAATATTGCCTTCACCTTGGTCCCTCTTTCATTCTGGCCTTGAGAACTTTTAGATAATCCTCCTTTCACTGAGGAAGAGGATTGTATGGAAAAAGCACCTGCAAACAAATAGTTACGCTTGCCTCTTAACAAGTGGTTATGCTGTCCTATCAACAGCCTTCGAAATGATACGTAGGTTTTTTGATGACTGTGGTGACCAAGATTATTTTAGATGTAACTGCTACAGCCCAGGAGGGGTTAATCCTGCAGAACACACCCATGAGCTAAAAAGTAATATTAGCTCATATAAAATATAGTTAAAGCTAAAACATAAAAAAATGCAATCAGTTCTAAATAAAGGAAAAGATTCATCTGGTTTAGTAAAATGCACAATTTAAAAACAATATTTATTTATTCTATTTTTAAATTTTTTCAAGTTTTTATATAAATTTTAGTTAACATATAGTGTAATATTAGTTACGGGAGTAGAATTTAGCGATTCATCACTTATATATTAAAAACAATATTACTATTTTAATTACCACTTTGTGAGTACGTCTTTCAGAACTACTTTTTATTTCTTCTTTTCATGTATGGCACATACCCTAAGAGGCATCGAAGCATACGGGTTAAGAATATGGTCTCTGGGAGTGCTTGAGTGGTGCAGTTGGTTGAGCGGCTGACTCCTGGTTTTGACTCAGGTCACGATCTCAGGGGTCATGGGATTGAGCCCCACCACAGGCTCCTTGCTCAGCGGGGAGTTTGCATGAAAATTCTCTCTATCCCTTCGCACTGCACCCGTGTGCACACACAAGACTGGGTTCAAGTCCCGCATCAGGCTCCTTGCTCAGCAGGTAGTCTGCTTCTCTCTCTGCCTGCTGCTCCCCCTGCTTGTTCTCTCTCTCTGACAAATAAAAAATAAAATCTTAAAAAAAAAAAAGAAATGGATGAACGTGAACATTTCTGTGCTTTTTAAAAAGTTTAGTCTTTTTTGAAAGAGAGAGGACTTGGTTTCCTTCTCTCTGTTTCCTCTTCTACCCACATCAGTGCTGCTCTTCTCCATATGCAGGGCATGCATGCCTCCGTGTTCACATCTCATAAGGGTTTATCTGTATTTTTCTCTGTACTCATGTACTTCTATAAAGAATATGCATATATATTTGGACAAATTGGTAATTGTTTCATTTTGTAGAAGTGATGTCATCCCATGCAAACTTTTCTACAGCTTGCTTCTCTCATTCGAGAATCCCTTCAAGTAATCAGCTGTTGCATGAATTCATGTTTGTACCGCGATGGAGATACACAATGGCCGATTATATAGACATTTGCCATTTTCCTGTCTATGGCACAGAGATTCCCACAGTTGAACCTCTGGCTTGAGAGTCTGTATTTTAATTGGCACTGTCAGATTGTTTCCCAAAGCTGTAACACTACGCATTTCCACCAGCAGTGCGAGCAAACACCCCTTTCCTGACATCGGCAGTAGCAACAGGTGCTACTCTTCCTAATGATTTCCAGGCTTATTGACAGAGAAGCAGCATTTAAAGGAGTTAGAGGACCTCACAGGATGAAGCTGTCCATGCTGAGCACAGGGAACACAAGCAGCAGTGAAACAAGGAAGGAAAATCAGCCAGAAGCTAGCAGACGCCTAGTGAAACGGAGAATGGGTGCTTCTTTCCCTCAGGAGCAGGCTGAAAACAGAAACAAAGTTCAAACAGACTTATAGCAGATTCTCTTTAGTGCATTCAGGCCTTTATTGAGAACTACCTAGTTAGCGCCTACTAATGGCCACCTAGCAGAGATGCAAAGGGATAGAGCTGTAAATAAGAAAGACAAGTTCCACGCACTCAGGGAACATGGAGCTGAAGGTTCAGATGTGTCCAGGTAGGAACAATCAAAGGGACCCAATCTGGGGAAATATTGAGTGGACCAGACTCAGGATCAGTGCAGCCCTCAGCTGCATGCTTCCTGTAGCAATGGAATCCTCTTAAGAGGAAGAGAGCCCGGTTCCACAGCAAACAGGGGCAACAGGAACCAAGCAGGGAGCAGACCCACGTGGTGAGGGTACAAGACAGGGCTTTACTACCTGGCATCAGTGTTTGCAGGATAGGGGCAGAGAACTCCAAGAACCCTCAAGATTCGAAATGGACAGCACTATTTATTTAGAAATGGAAAATTTGCTGTCCATAGAGTTTCGTTCAAGTACCTGGTACCTGTCCTTTTGGGGATGATGGCAGAAGAGAACTATTTCCAAATTCTGGGAATTTATGGGACAAATGGTTTTGATAGATTAACTAGATTCCTCTACTTTTCCAGGAAAAGAATGAAATGACGGGGAGATAACTGAATATTTATTTCAAAAAGGTGGGGTATGTTTCTGCTAATTCGGTCATAGCAGCTCTGCAGTGTGGTGTCATGAGGCCAGAGAGGGCTTGTTGTAGTAATTGTTCCTGCGTGCTCATCAGAGACCCAGGAAATTATAATGGGCAAAGCTTTTGCGTTTTGCAATTAGAAAGTAATTGGTGAGCTTGGAAAACAGTTTCATAAGAATCTTAAGTACAGAAGGCAGATTTTCAGGGGACGTAGGGAGCATTTGAGCTGTGGGGAAGGGGAGAGTGAAAATGTAGATTGCACAGTTTCCAGTTCTTGTGGTTCTAAGAAGAAAAGTGATAGACTAGCAGATAGGAGAAGTGATTTGGGGAAAATTTTTTTTTTTCTTAAAAGAAAGGTATGGTCTAAGCATTCAACAGGTAGGTAGAAAAGAGACAATGGATTTTTAAAAAAGATTTTATTTATTTATTTGACAGAGAGAGAGAAAGAGAGCGAGCACACGCAGGGGGAGTGGCAGAGGGAGAGGGAGAAGCAGGCTCCCCTCGGAGCAGGGAGCCCAAAGTGGGGCTCCATCCCAGGACCCCGGGATCATGACCTGACCAGAAGGTAGATGCTTAAACCACTGAGCCACTCAGCACCCCCTTCTCTGGGACAATGGATATTGACAAAGTTTAATATCAGAAGGAGACAGACCAGGTCTGAAGGGAGCTGGCCAGAAGAGATTGGATCATGGGCAGGGATAGAAGACTTCTGGATTTCTACTCCTGGAAGTCTAGGTAAAAAGAGTGTTTGAAAATGTATACATATACACAGAAACTCTGAAAGCAATACCATTGAAAAAAAATTTATTTCTAAAAAATAATTTGTGTGTATGTAGCAAATTTCTGGAAGGAGACACACTACAGTAATTTTTTAACATTTTATTTATTTATTGAGAGAGCAAGAACAAGCAGAAGGAGAGGGAGAAGCAGGCTACCCACTGAGCAGGGAGCCCCACATGGAGCTCGATCCCAAGACCCTGAGATCATGACCTGAGCAGAAGGCAGATGCTTAAACAACTGAGCCACCCAGGTGCCCTATACTACAGTATGAATAGTGGTCACTTTGGAGGAGTCAGTGTCATTCAGTAAATATTTAATGCTTGCTCTTTTCAGCTGCTGTCGAGTCCAGTGCTGGGGCAAGTCCTCGCCCTTGTAGAATTCATATTCTAGGAAGGAGGCAAAGAAAATACAGTATCTGTAATGAATACTATTAGGAAAATATTAAGGAGGCTAAGAGAATCTGGAGGGACAGGGACTGTGATTTTAGATAAGCAGGCCTCCAAGCAGGGATCCGAGTGCCGGGCAGGACAAGCAAGTCTCGGGGGAAGATCTCCGAGGTCAGGCGTCAGCCAGAGCAGATTCTGGGCCAGGAAGGTGTGCGGGAGCTCGAGGAGCCTGAATGGAGGAAGGCCAGAAAGGAGAGAGCAGGAGGGGCTGTTCATGTGGGGACTGGTTGGCATTAAGAATAGTTTCCAAGTCCATCTCGAAGCGGGGAAACCTCCAGAATTTTGTAAGCATCAAAGCGGCATGGTCAGACCTGGATTGGATGGCTGTGCTGTGAGAAACAGAAAGCCCAGGGTCTGAGAAGGGAGGAAACTATGCAGCAGCCCCTGGGAGAGGTGGAGGTCCTACAGGGAGAGGTGAAAATGAGATTCAAGTCAGCATAGCTAAAGTTTGCTGATTGTGAGGCGGGTAGAAAAGGGGAATATTGGGACGTTGCAGGAGAAACAAAAGATGGGGAACTGACACCTGACAGGGTGTTTGTGACAACCGAGTAAACCCTGTCACAGCCCTGTGGTTTCTCATGGCCGTAAGAATGCTGTTGTCACACACGCGCACCAAGACTCAGTTGTCTTGGGAGTGACTGGAAACGACCCCTCCACTGGGGGCGCTAGAGAGCACCTAAAACTTCTTGACTGCGTATGGTGTCTCCCTAAGAGAAAAGTCACACTGTGTCTGCGCACAGTAGCTAACATAAAGCATGAGTAGTATCATGCAGAGCTCTTGGAAATCCCTGCCTAGTCCCAGAACCCGACATGAATATTCTGCACCCAATTAGAACCACTTATAAGAATCCGAGCCCCATATCCACCTGGTGCAACTCAGATCCTCCTTCTGAATGCAGCCACATTCCCTCCTTGAGCGTGTACTTTTCGCTTTGCAATAAAACTTCTTCTGCTATACTTTCCTCTGACCCGTCCTTGAATTCTTCCTCGCCATGGGCAAGAACCTGACACCATCTTGGCGTTGAGGTCTCAGGGGCCGAGAACTCCTTGGGTCTCCAGTATCGACTGGGGGTTTGACTTTTCTGTATGCTTAGATTATTTTCTTTGGAATGGGAATGTATTGTTTTTATAAATCAGGTGATAAAACCTAAGCAATATCATAACATTGCTAAATACCAAGCCGACCAGCAAAGTCAGGTTAAGAGCATATTAAAGTAACAGCAGCAACAACAAAAGCATGGAAGCCAAAATGCAATGCTAATAATGAAATGATGGGAAAGGTTTCAACTCTCTTCATTGGAGTTCAAGTTGAAAGTTGAATCAAATTCTAGGAACCAGAGGTGGGTCTCAGAGTACAAAGCTGTTTGCCCTGTAATTCTCCGGAAGTGTTAACAATGTAATGAGGGCTGTGTTTTGCAGAGAACCTGCATCAAGGCCCTTGGATTCTTAATCAAATCAAGTGGCTAGCTACACAGTTTTCTTCATGCAAACAATTATGGGCTTTGTTTTTCTATGCGAATCACTTGGGTTGTGTTTGAATTTTGGAGTCATTGAGACCAACATCTGGGTAGTCATTGCTAGTGATTTTCCCTGGTTTCAAGTGTACTTTTAGTGTCCCTGTTTTCCATATATTTTGAGACCAGGGAGAGAAAAAAGGGACATTAAAAAAAAAAACACAAAATGTCTAATGTTACTGACATTGAACAAAAAGTTATGTGGTCAACAAAACAAACAAAACTATTTGCTGACCAATCAGGGGGGAAAAAAAGAGGCAAAACAAATTTACTTTTTTTTTTTTTTTTGTCCTGACTTAAACTTTTGCACTTGAAGATTGCTAAAGGATTGATTTTCTCCCTGCTTGCGAGATGAAACCAGGGAGTGTTCCCCACCCTTGATTGGCCAACTGCTGCTTCAACTGCAGTCTGACCTTTGGCTTGATGGTAGAATAACATTTCCCTGACATGGCTTTGTCAAACTGTCCTTTCCCTCTTGCAAACCTCAAGATAGGACACAATGTGCCAACAAACTCTTCCAGAAATCTTGCAGAGAATAAGCGGGCAACTTTTCTAGTAATTTGTGGTTGTGAAAGATGAATTGTAGACATTTCAGGGGAGGGCAGCTTCCCAGGGCAATTGGGTTGTGTGGATATTCACTTCTGAAGTGGAAATCTCTTTCTTGGGGTGTGTGTGGATTTCGTTCAAATCTTGGTTTGAGGACTTGAGCTCAGAAATTAGTAATTTAAGGTGGAATGATTTAGGTGCCTTCCATACTTCTATTTATAGCGTGAAAATGGATATCACGATCCCCCATGCCAATGATAGAGATGTGTGCTATCATTTACTTATTCGAATCTGCCATCAAATAGGAATGTTAATCCTACAGCTAAACCTTAAACATGACTTTAAAAGTTTGTGTCTTCACCACTGCCAGCCCACTCCTTCCCCTAACTTTAAAGGAAAAAGATCGTTTTGTGGTCAAGACTTCCTTTTGCACTTCCCAATGCATTTTATGGAGACTGAACCTACATTTATTTTTAAGCAGAAGGGATTATGCCACCTTGCATGTCAGAGATGAGCGTGGCTCACACTCCACCCTCTTGTAAATGGAAATATTTTAATTCTGGATTGTTGCCAAAATCTTCCTGTCCTCTCCTTCCTTTTCTTTTCTTAGCCTTGTCTTGGCAAATAGCATTACCGAATGCGTTTATGTGATGCATACTGCGAAAATGGCATTATTTGCATTATCTTATTTAAACCTTGCAACAACCTGAGGACAGCTGGTGAATGTGTAATTATCCTCAGCTTATCAGTAAAGAAATCGAAGGGATGTTGGTGAGATAGCATGGTAGGAATTTACACTCAACCTGTTTCTAATGCTGCTTTTCCATTACTCAACCCATCCCCTTAGATTCAGCACATTTTTTTCCCCCAAAGTTAATTTTGTTAGGTTATTTTAAGAGGGCAATCTCCTGATCTCTAGATGAGATTTTGTTTTGTTTTTTGCTATTCTTTTAAAAGATAATCAAGGAGTTTGAGCAATTATCATATCTTCCTCTGTGTGTTTCATTTAACATTCCCAAATTTCTGTTATGTCATTTATACCACTATACTTACACTTGAAATTGCAGTTATATCTCTGACCCAACAAGCATGAAAGAATAATCGCTCTCCAAACCACAAAACCTCACCCTTAATTTTATTTCCCTCCCATGTAATTTTCCTTGCATTTGGTTTGGCCAAAAAAGAAAAAGAAAAAAAGAAAAGAAAGAAAGAAAGAAACTGCCTGGTAATGAAATCTATATAACAAAGTTGAATTTTTGATGTGGCGCGTATTACTCAGTGGAAGGGTTGGACAGTGTGCATGCATAAACACACACACACACACACACACTCACACACACACTCACACAGACTCACATGCCTTCTTTTCCTATCTAGGTGGAGGGGGCATGAAGAACAGCACTGCTGTTTAATGGGCTGCTGTGGAGGTTGTTCTAGACTCCCTTACAAGGGATCAGCCTTGAGGAGGGTAGAGATGGCTTTGCATTCTGCATACCTCACCTTTTGGGATGGTGATACCTTCTTTTAAAGAGAAGTTTGAGAACATATTTTGGCTTTGTTTATTTTTATCCTAAAGGGGAATATATCTCTTGCTTTTCCTGGTATATGTGTGGTACTTAAAATTATTGACTATATGAATAAATGAATAGAGCATTTCAGGGACAGTGTGTTTAATTCACATTATTATTATCAGCTTTTCATAGTGAAATCTGGATGTTCCAGATAGCACACAAATGAATAATTGTTGAATTTTATTTTTCTATTTTTTATTTTTATTTATTTATTTATTTTTTAAAGATTTTATTTATTTATTTGACAGAGATAGAGACAGCCAGCGATAGAGGGAACACAAGCAGGGGGAGTGGGAGAGGAAGAAGCAGGCTCATAGCAGAGGAGCCTGACGTGGGGCTCGATCCCACAACGCCGGGATCACGCCCTGAGCCGAAGGCAGACGTTTAACTGCTGTGCCACCCAGGCACCCCATATTTTTCTATTTTTTAAAGATNGATCCCACAACGCCGGGATCACGCCCTGAGCCGAAGGCAGACGCTTAACTGCTGTGCCACCCAGGCACCCCATATTTTTCTATTTTTTAAAGATTTTATTTATTTATTTATTTATTAGAGAGAAAGAGAGAGCTCATGAGCAGGGGGGAGGAGCAGAGGGAGAGGGAGAAGCAAACTCACCCTGAGCAGGGAGCCCAACGCATGGCTCGATCCCAGGACACTGGGATCATGACCTGAGCCACAGTCAGACGTTTAACAGATTTGAGCTACCCAGGTGCCCCTGAATTTTATTTTTAATTTAAAAAAGTATTCTGGAGGCACCTGGGTGGCTCAGTTGGTTAAGAATCTGCTTTCGGCTTAGGTCATGGTCGCAGGGTCCTGGGATAGAGCCCTGCCTAGGGCTCCCTGCTCAGTGGTGAGCCTGCTTCTCCCCCCTGCTTGTGCTCTCTCTCTCTTTCACTCTCTCTCCCGAATAAATGAAAATAAAATCTTAAAAAATAAATAAATAAAAAGTACTCTGAAATATTCTGTAAGCTCAGTACTTATATTCAGATAAATAAAAATGTCATCAGAGATGCACAATAATAATGTGCACCATCTAAAAAGTAATTAATGGGTATGTCACGACTGTAATTTTTGACATTTCGAAATATATGCCCATATGACTGTCATATTTAGTAAACTTTAGTTTAAGTCTAAATGATTCACTATAAAAACTCTTTCTGGGCTATCTGTTAATAAAAATAATTATAGAGGCTTGGTCAGGTGTTCATGATGTCAGAAAGGTTCTGACCTTAATGACTTGGTTGGGCAATAGTTAAGCCATATATAAATGATATTGTGCTCTACAACGCTTAGTAAGGACAGAGTTTCAACTTTACGTAACCTGGTTTCACATGACTCTTTCCTTCTAACTAGTAATATTTCTCTCTCTTTTCTGGTATAATTCTTCTTCTTTCTTCCTTTCTGACAAAACCATTGCTCTATGAATTTCAAATCATGTTAGTTGGTTCTTAGATTCAACCTTCCATATTTAGACTCTCCTGTAATCTTCCAAGATCTTGGGAAGTCTGCCCATTCTCCTTTTCATTAGGTAAGAGGAGTTATTTTTACACTTTGAATCAATAAATGCATATATAAGCTGGCTTTGGGGCTTTTCAAAAAATCATAATTTTATAAAGAAGATTTCATTTGAGTTGACATTTGTCTGATATTCTAGACTATAAATCGTATGCCATTAATAAAATGTTATGTTTTTCTATGTAACAAATATTACAGGGAGCACTACTATGTCCCTGGTACCATTCTAGATATCAGGGGAATAAAAAGGAGTAACATAGAGGCCTGCCTTCCAGGAGCACATTACATATATATAATGGAAACGTTTAGGGCTCTGGTTCCAAGTAAGATGAAGTAAGCCCACTCTTTTCCTGCCAGAGTCCAGCTACGAGACATGGACAAAATGCATGGAACAACTACTTGAAGACTGTGTTAAGTAAATAGCAGCAGACAAATTGGGAAGAACATCAGAATATGAAGGTACAACCAACTTTTCTCCCTCTGGTATGCCCTGACCTTACAGGTAAAACCATTAGGAAACCAGAAGTTAACGGTCGAGCAGAGAGCTCGAGGAGAAGCCCTCTAGCTGCGGCTTAAGAAATGAGAAGATTCCTCTTAGTCAAGAAATCCGCTTCTGTGTTCTTTCCTCTTTATGTGTGTCAGAAATGGCAGGGATAGTTACAGGATGCCCCAAGAGTCAGAACTCCCAGGAAGGTGACCCTTCTCTGCTGTTGGGTCAAGCTGTGGCTTCAAGAGGGTGAGGCTGTCTCCACTTAGACTATTTCTCTCATTCCTTCACTACCAGAGATAAAGGGGGATGTTGCACCATGACTGAAGGGTCAATTCTCTAAGAAGGCACAGCGATTCTAAGTGTGGATGCACCCAACAGACTTACAAAATGCATGAAGGGGAAATAGAGCAGTTCACAATTTCAGCTGGAGACTTCAAAATCCTTTCTCTGGAGCAGACAGAACCAGTAGACGGAAAATCAGCAAATATATAGAACAACTGAATGCCATCAACCTGTTGGATATAACTGACATTTACAAACACTACTCAGAACTATCAGAATACACATTTTTTTGTGTGCATATGTGAAATACATGCCAACATAGACCATAACTTAGGTCATAAAATAAAATTTAAGAAATGTGAAAGAAATTTAGATCATATCAACTATGTTCTCAGATTCAAACAGAAATAAAACTAGAAAGCAATACAGAAAGGTAACGGAAATATTGAAAAGCACAAAAATTAAATAATAAACTTCAGAATAATCCAAGGATGAAAGAAGTCTCAAGGCAAAATTATAGAACATTGCAAACTGACTGAATTAAAATGAAAATACTGGGACCTGGGTGGCTCAATTGGTTAAACATCTGACTCTTAATTTCAGCTCAGGTTATGATCTCAAGGTGGTGAAATTGAGCCCCTTGTTGGGCTCCAAGCTAGGCGTGGAAAATCCTGCTTGGGATTTTCTCTTCCTCTCATTCTGCCCCTCCTTTCCACTCCTGCTTGCACTCCCTCTCTCTCTCTCCCTTAGGGGGAAAAAAAAAAGAAAGAAAGAAAAGAAAAAAGAAGAAAGTACTAAAATTTGTTGGATGCAGCTAAAACAGCACTAAAGGGAAATTTTACAACACTAAATTTAAGAAACCAAAGAAAGAAGAGTGAATTAAATACAAAAATATTTTTCATGGATACAGACAAATGATTCTAAAATTCATAAGGAAAGACAAACAATTGTGAAAGAGGAGAGTATAGTTGTAGAATCCTATCTCCCAATTTTAACTCTTACTATACGCCCACAGTAGTGAAGACAGGATGGTATTGCTGAAAGTGTAGACATGAATTGATGGTGTGGAATAGAGTCCAGATATAAACTCATGCAAACATGACTTCTGGTTTTTGACAAAAGTGCAAAAGAATTTCAACAGAGAAAGTATAGTCATTTTAATAAATGGTATTGGAATTGGACAACCATATATAAAAATTAACCTCTAACTTATAAAAAAAAAACCTAGAAGGGATTAATAGATCTAAATGTAAAATATAACACTAAATGCTTCCACATAAAAACATAAGAGAAAATCTGTGACCTGTGATAAGTCAGCCAAAATATGATTCATGAAAAAAATTGATTAATTGGACTTCATTAAAATTAAATAATTTTTCCTTTTGAAAGACACTTTAAGGAGTATTAAAAGAAAATAAGCTACAGATGGGGAGAAAATACTTGCAAGTAGCATTTCTGACAAATGATTAATATTCAGAATATATAAGTAACACTCAATATTCAATAATAAGAAACCAAAAAACTCAACCTTACAATGGGCTAAAGATTTGAAAAGACACTACATCAAAGAGACATGAAAATTTATGTTGATACAAAAATATATATACAATGTTTACAGCTATTCTATGACACAATTGCCTAAAACTGGAAACATCACAAATGCCCTTCAGTGGGGGAATAGATAAAAAAGCATTAGATTTCCTGCTGCTAGTGGGGGAGAGACAGACAGACAGACAGACAAAGAGGCAAAAAAATGCTCAAAGGAATCTTTGTGAGTAGAGGAAATATACAGACGATCACTATAATAATAACAAAGCACTTTCACAGTACTGACTATGGCTAGTCACTGTTTTAAACAGTGTGTGTATATCAACTCATTTAATTTTTATAGCAGCTCTTGGTTTTCCAGACTTTTAAAAATATATTTCCATTAGGCCTGTTCCTGAAAATCTGCATATACAAGGTCACATAATCATGACTCAAGTAGCACTGTAATATTAAAGATCGTCACAAGTCTAAAACTCTGGTGGGTTCAAGGTCATTGAGGAATAATTGAGAAGCACGGTAGCAAGTACTCACTCAAGTTCTTTCAAGGTCAGTGATTCTAGGAATATTTTCAACATTTCCTGGACATAAATAAGATAATAGTTTAAAAATACAATAACTCATCCTAATAAACTTTGCTTGGAAATAAATAAGCTAAGTAAATCATACAGAGAATAAATATAAGTCTAAAACTATAAAACGTCAACCCCAGGCCTCCAACTTCTTGAAAAAAAAAGAATGTTCTTGACCACAATCTTCAAAAAACACTATTCAGTCTTTCTGTGGAAAGAAAATTAAAATTAAAATACACGTGCTTGGGGCGCCTGGGTGGCTCAGTCATAAGCGTCTGCCTTCGGCTCAGGGAGTGACCCAGCGTTCTGGGATCAAGCCCCACATCAGGCTCCTCTGCTAGGAGCCTGCTTCTTCCTCTCCCGCTCCCCCTGCTTTGTTTCCTCTCTCACTGGCTGTCTCTGTCAAATAAATAAAAAAAAATTAAAAAATAAAAAAAATACACATACTCTTCACATATGAAAAACTTTTGGAGAAATATAAAGCAAAGAATTAATGAAGCATTAGTAATTTTGTATCTGTGAAATTTTGAATTTTCTCTTTAACTCCAAGAAACATCTGAATTATTTAATTGTTGGCCAGTATCCTGAGGTTTCACTATCTTACTCTTGATTCCTTTTCTTTGTTTATTTGAGATTTGTCATTTACCAAACAACAGCAACAACAACAACAAAAAGAAATGTATAAACCTCAATTAGGAGAAGGTGATGCATTGGATAGAGAAACCAGATCCATGGTTCAATAAAATAGTGTACAGAAAATTATTTTATAAATTGCAACACTATTGAAGTGCTGTAATTATTAGAAAGACATGAAACACAGTGAAGAGTGAGCACAACTGAGCATTCATTCAAACGTCATCCTCAGGGACACCTGGGTGGCTCAGTCCCTTATGCGTATGACTCTTGGTTTCAGCTCAGGTCATGATCTCAGGGCCATGGGACCGAGCTCTGCATCAGGCTCCATGCTCAGCCTGGAGTCTGCTTGAGATTCTCTCTCTCTCCTTCTTCCTCTGCCCCTCCCCCCACTCTGTCTCTCAAATAAATAAATAAATGAATAAAATCTTTAAAAAATTCATCCTTCCCCCTGACTCCCCCTGTCTCTCTCTCATTGCACACCTGGGTCATCAGCAAACTCCACCCCTCAGCCCCTAGTGGGTCAGTCGTCCTCATTATTACTCTTCCATACTCATCTCTCTGCGTCTATCCTTGCCCCATAGAGTCCATTCTACACCTGCTTCCAGACTGATCCTACTTCCTGGGAAGTGTGATTCTGTTACTGCTTTGCTGCATTGAGCCTGAAGCAGAAGGCAAAGCCCTAACAGTAGTCCCATGGGTATCTCACCCAGTCTTTCAGTTCCCTGACCTTTTCCCCTATCTCTCTCTCTTGCTGCCCACCTCTGTCTAGCAAAACAAACTCCCTTGCTGTTACTCCAACATGCAAAGTGAGTCCTCCATGAGCTGTCTGTGTCCAGATTTTCACTCTGGTTATTCTTTCTGTCTGACAAGCTCTAACACAAAGAGGTTTATGTCTCTCCCCTTTCAGGTCTTCGTTCAAATATTGGTCAATTATCATAGAACTTCCTGATCACCTTCTTTAAATAGCAAGTCTCCTATGCCCATGTGGCACTGTCTTTCCTTTTCCTTGCTTTATCTCCATAACATCTGTCAACACCTAATGTACCTTATCATTTACTTGTGGATTTATTTAGTATCTTCCATATTGTAATGAAAGGTGCATGAGGGTTAAGGATTTTTATTGGTTTTACTGAAAGCTATATCCCTAGTGTCTACAATGATAACTGCAAGTCCTGAAAAGTAAGTATGAAAAGAATTGCATTTTGATTGGACATTGATTTGATTGATATTTCTGGAAGGAAGGATTCAAAGGTAAAGGATACAGACAAAGGGTCTGTTCTCACGGACTTTCAAGAATTGGGATTCAGAAACTGAGGATTCAAATCCAGGTTCCATTTCCTCCTGAAAGAGCCTCAGTAGGTCACAGAAAAATCTCAGGTCCTCAACTTCCTCATCTGTAAAATGGGCCCCTGCTCATGCCATCACACAGGTGGCTGGGAAAATTAAAGAAGACAACAAAAACCAATGCAGAGAGCGAATTATTGCATACAAATGCATATTTTCATCATTCACATCATTTTTACTATGATTTTATACTCTCTGTGGAGAGACTCAATGACTTTTTAAACAGAGGAGGGGAAAAAGGGGGCAAAAGATGACTTCAGAGAGAAGTGAAAAAGTATGTCGCTGGGTCATGAATGAGAAGGCCCTAAGCATGAGGAGACTAACATTTTAAAATAAATGACAGTTATGCCCATTGTGGTAATAGAAAAGGAATTCGGGGAAACAAATTGTAACCAAGGAAAAGTGTTCAGTGCCTTTTCAGGTAGAAGTTCTCTTTCCAGAGCTGCCATGTATAGTTGTTTAGGGTGTTAACTGAACAAGAGGGTGTAGACAAGTGTTTGGGAATGGAGCTAAGATCCAGCCTCTGTTTTGCTTGGGAAGCCACACAGTCTAGGTTTGCATTTGCCTGAGGAAGGGGTGCCTTATCCAGTGAGCACAGAGACACAGTGGGCTACCTACAGCACTTCACCTTCAAGCCCAGGTAACTTCTGATAAGGTCGGCCTTAGCCATCTCTCCTCGTATGAACGCATACAGTTCCTAAGACCTGCACTGCTCTTGAGAAACAGTCATATGTCGCATTTTATTGTTAGTATTAATTTATTGCTGTCATTATCTGTCAATAAAATTTTTATTATGTAATACACATTTGTTGCGCATCTGTGATGTGTGGGCTGGGATGTGTTTATAACCTATCGCTCAAAGAACCTAAAATATGTCTTGAGCGTAGGAGTTAGAGTTTCTTGGATCTGTTTGGACCTCATGAAATGCCCTGTTTAGCTGCCGAGATTTTTCTTTNAAATAAAAAAAAATTAAAAAATAAAAAAAATACACATACTCTTCACATATGAAAAACTTTTGGAGAAATATAAAGCAAAGAATTAATGAAGCATTAGTAATTTTGTATCTGTGAAATTTTGAATTTTCTCTTTAACTCCAAGAAACATCTGAATTATTTAATTGTTGGCCAGTATCCTGAGGTTTCACTATCTTATTCTTGATTCCTTTTCTTTGTTTATTTAAGATTTGTCATTTACCAAACAACAGCAACAACAACAACAAAAAGAAATGTATAAACCTCAATTAGGAGAAGGTGATGCATTGGATAGAGAAACCAGATCCATGGTTCAATAAAATAGTGTACAGAAAATTATTTTATAAATTGCAACACTATTGAAGTGCTGTAATTATTAGAAAGACATGAAACACAGTGAAGAGTGAGCACAACTGAACATTCATTCAAACGTCATCCTCAGGGACACCTGGGTGGCTCAGTCCCTTATGCGTATGACTCTTGGTTTCAGCTCAGGTCATGATCTCAGGGCCATGGGACCGAGCTCTGCATCAGGCTCCATGCTCAGCCTGGAGTCTGCTTGAGATTCTCTCTCTCTCCTTCTTCCTCTGCCCCTCCCCCCACTCTGTCTCTCAAATAAATAAATAAATGAATAAAATCTTTAAAAAATTCATCCTTCCCCCTGACTCCCCCTGTCTCTCTCTCATTGCACACCTGGGTCATCAGCAAACTCCACCCCTCAGCCCCTAGTGGGTCAGTCGTCCTCATTATTACTCTTCCATACTCATCTCTCTGCGTCTATCCTTGCCCCATAGAGTCCATTCTACACCTGCTTCCAGACTGATCCTACTTCCTGGGAAGTGTGATTCTGTTACTGCTTTGCTGCATTGAGCCTGAAGCAGAAGGCAAAGCCCTAACAGTAGTCCCATGGGTATCTCACCCAGTCTTTCAGTTCCCTGACCTTTTCCCCTATCTCTCTCTCTTGCTGCCCACCTCTGTCTAGCAAAACAAACTCCCTTGCTGTTACTCCAACATGCAAAGTGAGTCCTCCATGAGCTGTCTGTGTCCAGATTTTCACTCTGGTTATTCTTTCTGTCTGACAAGCTCTAACACAAAGAGGTTTATGTCTCTCCCCTTTCAGGTCTTCGTTCAAATATTGGTCAATTATCATAGAACTTCCTGATCACCTTCTTTAAATAGCAAGTCTCCTATGCCCATGTGGCACTGTCTTTCCTTTTCCTTGCTTTATCTCCATAACATCTGTCAACACCTAATGTACCTTATCATTTACTTGTGGATTTATTTAGTATCTTCCATATTGTAATGAAAGGTGCATGAGGGTTAAGGATTTTTATTGGTTTTACTGAAAGCTATATCCCTAGTGTCTACAATGATAACTGCAAGTCCTGAAAAGTAAGTATGAAAAGAATTGCATTTTGATTGGACATTGATTTGATTGATATTTCTGGAAGGAAGGATTCAAAGGTAAAGGATACAGACAAAGGGTCTGTTCTCACGGACTTTCAAGAATTGGGATTCAGAAACTGAGGATTCAAATCCAGGTTCCATTTCCTCCTGAAAGAGCCTCAGTAGGTCACAGAAAAATCTCAGGTCCTCAACTTCCTCATCTGTAAAATGGGCCCCTGCTCATGCCATCACACAGGTGGCTGGGAAAATTAAAGAAGACAACAAAAACCAATGCAGAGAGCGAATTATTGCATACAAATGCATATTTTCATCATTCACATCATTTTTACTATGATTTTATACTCTCTGTGGAGAGACTCAATGACTTTTTAAACAGAGGAGGGGAAAAAGGCGGCAAAAGATGACTTCAGAGAGAAGCGAAAAAGTATGTCGCTGGGTCATGAATGAGAAGGCCCTAAGCATGAGGAGACTAACATTTTTAAATAAATGACAGTTATGCCCATTGTGGTAATAGGAAAGGAATTCGGGGAAACAAATTGTAACCAAGGAAAAGTGTTCAGTGCCTTTTCAGGTAGAAGTTCTCTTTCCAGAGCTGCCATGTATAGTTGTTTAGGGTGTTAACTGAACAAGAGGGTGTAGACAAGTGTTTGGGAATGGAGCTAAGATCCAGCCTCTGTTTTGCTTGGGAAGCCACACAGTCTAGGTTTGCATTTGCCTGAGGAAGGGGTGCCTTATCCAGTGAGCACAGAGACACAGTGGGCTACCTACAGCACTTCACCTTCAAGCCCAGGTAACTTCTGATAAGGTCGGCCTTAGCCATCTCTCCTCGTATGAACGCATACAGTTCCTAAGACCTGCACTGCTCTTGAGAAACAGTCATATGTCGCATTTTATTGTTAGTATTAATTTATTGCTGTCATTATCTGTCAATAAAATTTTTATTATGTAATACACATTTGTTGCGCATCTGTGATGTGTGGGCTGGGATGTGTTTATAACCTATCGCTCAAAGAACCTAAAATATGTCTTGAGTGTAGGAGTTAGAGTTTCTTGGATCTGTTTGGACCTCATGAAATGCCCTGTTTAGCTGCCGAGATTTTTCTTTGAAGGCATTTACTGATTGGTTGATTGATTGACTTACTGGTTGAGGTCAAAATAGTCTGAGGAAAGCCAAATGGTAATGATAGCAGACAGTAGAAAAATAAGGATGCAAAATAATTACTAAGATTGGAAGTGTAAATGTGTAGCAGGTGAAAACCTAAAGTCAAATCATGAAAGCTTAGGATGTGTTACTTCCACCTCCTCATCTGCTGATCATCGTATTTTTAGTTTCAGTATTTTTATCTTCTGACTTTTCCCGGGATGTTAACATTTAATTTTAAAATTGGGTTTGCATTAGAAATATACTTAGGATGACTTTGACATATAATTGAATATGACTTTATTTTTTTCAAAGAAGTGAACAGAAAAATGAGGGGATGGTATCCTAGTTTAGTTTAGAGACCGTTTTTGAGGAATATATCTACTTCATATACAAAGATATTCCCATTAAGACTCTTCAACAATATAAAACATTGAGGACTAAGTTATTGTATTCAAAGGCCCACTTTCTTGACTTCTGCCTGGCAGCTGCAATTTTAAGATGCCACCCACTGCAAACAA